>NC_057806.1:628877668-628939837 GCF_018294505.1 Triticum aestivum
AAAATAAAGATGACCCTCGAGAGAGCGACTCCCAAGGGAAAAGTAGGTGGTGGTGAGGCAAATGGTAAAACCAAGGTTGGGCATTGCTGGAGGAGTTTTATTCAAGGCGAACTGTCAAGGGGTTCCCATTATAACGCAACCGCGTGAGGAACGCAAAATCCGGGAACATAACACCGATATGACGGAAACTAGGGCGGCAAGAATGGAACAAAACACCAGGCATAAGGCCGAGCCTTCCACCCTTTACCAAGTATATAGATGAATTAATTAAATAAGAGATATTATGATATCCCAACAAAATATCCATGTTCCAACAAGGAACAAACTCCAATCTTCACCTGCAACTAACAACGCTATAAGAGGGGCTGAGCAAAGCGGTAACATAGCCAAACAATGGTTTGCTAGGACAAGGTGGGTTAGAGGCTTGGCTCAACAATATGGGAGGCATGATAAGCAAGTGGTAGGTATCGTAGCATAGGCATAGAAAAGGAGTGAGAAACTAGCAAGCAAAGATAGAAGTGATTTCGAGGGTTAGGTCATCTTGCCTGAGATCCCGCAAGGAAGAAGAACGAGTCCATGAAGAAGACAAACAGACGTAGATGAATGGATCCTCACAACTCCGGAACGAAACCGAAGCTAACGCGAGAAGTAACCCGGAAAGAAACAAACAACAAAGTAAACAACCATCACATAACCATGGCATGATGCACAATCGAGTATGATGCATGTCCGGTTTAATGAAGCATGGCATGGCAAAGTGCACAAACAACCCTACAAATTAAGTGGAGCTCAATATGCAACTCCGTTGCATATTGACGAAACACCACGTGACTTATTTAGTTCGATCTTGTTTATGTATCCAACAATATTAAATGTTGTTAAACATGGCAAGAGGATGAAGCAAAAGAAAACTACCTATCTAGGCAAGTTTAAATGAGGCTGGAACAACAAACAACAAGTCCGGAAGAATCCTCATATGCATATATTAGGTTTGGTACGGATCTGCCCTAAACACAATTTTAGAGTTGTTTAACATGCAAGGTAAGGTCACCACGTTAAACTAGGCATTTTTCCACCCCATTTACATATAAAATTTATTAAAATCCGAGTTACGGTTATTTAGTTATGAAATAAATCATTTTAGCAAGTTAATTAAGCAAGTTTAAACAAACAATATCTTAAGCATTTTAAACATAGATGAAAGTTGGATATTATTAAACTAGATGAAATTATAAGCAAGTTTCATATATAAATTGTTTTAATACGATGCACGGTTGGTGAGTTATTAAATGCATGAAGTGCAAGGGCTTTTCTATAAATCTGCGTTCTCTGGAAAATTAACTAAAACGTTATGCGGAAAAAACACACCTCTCGGGACGAAACTGCAGTTGGCCCAACAGTAGAAATAAAACAAAGGAGGGGCTCTGTGGGTGGCCTCACCCATGGGCTTCGGCCCGGTCAAAGGAGCAGGCTGCAGAGGGGTGCTGGCGCGCTGGGCCTTACGCAAGGAGGCCCAGGCGCGGGCGACGTGGAGGTCCATCGGGAGCCGATGCAGGCCGAGGCGAGGCCGGCCCAGGCGAAAGGAGGCAGGGTGCTGCTGTAGCTGGGCTTCGCGCCAAGGAGGGAGCTGGGCCTCGTAGGCAGATCGAGCGGAGGCAGGACCAAAAATTCAGAAAAAATCAAAAAATTGGGAAACCTTCGCATTGTGTCATTATATGTGGCCAAGTTCCTAGGAAAAATAATAAACTTGTAATACGGTAATTATGTTAAAAAAGTGTTCTCAGAAACGAGCTATCATGTGTGGAGATCAATGGCTTTCAAGCCAAATGATCAATCTTATGGCCACATCCATGGCATAGTTTGTTCAAATGATCTCATATTGTGCACAAGGGTGCATATTGGAATGGCAAACAATGTTGCCCAAGGAACTTTTCATTTTCGTGGTATGAAAAAACCATTTTCCATTTTTCGAGTGCCCGAAAGGAGGTTTTTTTGTGAAGGAACTACCAAATAATTGTTGCAAAATTGGACCAAATCATTTTTATAAAATACTAGGCCATATTTAATGCACAATTGACAAAATGGTTGGGTGTAAAAAGTTTTGATCCACCTCTCGTGAAAAAGACAAATTTCCGCCGATTCAGTTGGAAGCGGGTCAAATTTGAACTGTAGCTACCTTGTAGTTTGCTCTTTATTTTTTTCAAAAATCATTTCTAGGTACATAAGTATCTATTTAATCATAGAAACACCAAAAAAAATCCAAGATTCAACCACTAGCTAGGAACGGTCATTCCCGCCGTTTTGACCGCATTTTGAAACGGGCATAAAAAATTCAAAAAACATCAAAAAATCGGGAAACCTTCGCATTGTGTCATTATATGTGGCCAAGTTCCTAGCAAAAATAATAAACTTGTAATACGGCAATTATGTTAAAAAAGTGTTCTCAGAAACGAGCTATCACGTGTGGAGATCAATGGCTTTCAAGCCAAATGATCAATCTTATGGCCACATCCATGGCATAGTTTGTTCAAATGATCTCATATTGTGCACAAGGGTGCATATTGGAATGTCAAACAATGTTGCCGAAGGAAGTTTTCATTTTCGTTGGACGAAAAAACCATTTTCCATTTTTCGAGTGCCCGAAAGGAGGTTTTTTGTGAAGGAACTACCAAATAATTGTTGCAAAATTGGACCAAATCATTTTTCTAAAATACTAGGCCATATTTAATGCACAATTGACAAAATGGTTGGATGTCAAAAGTTTTGATCCACCTCTCGTGAAAAAGACAAATTTCCGCAGATTCAGTTGGAAGCGGGTCAAATTTGAACTGTAGCTACCTTGTAGTTTGCTCTTTATTTTTTTCAAAAATCATTTCTAGGTACATAAGTATCTATTTAATCATATAAACACCAAAAAAATTCCAAGATTCAACCACTAGCTAGGAACGGTCATTCCCGCCGTTTTGACCGCATTTTGAAACGAGCATAAAAAATTCAAAAAAAAATCAAAAAATTGGGAAACCTTCGCATTGTGTCATTATATGTGGCCAAGTTCCTAGGAAAAATAATAAACTTGTAATACGGCAATTATTTTAAAAAAGTGTTCTTAGAAACGAGCTATCACGTGTGGAGATCAATGGCTTTCAAGCCAAATGATCAATCTTATGGCCACATCCATGGCATAGTTTGTTCAAATGATCTCATATTGTGCACAAGGGTGCATATTGGAATGGCAAACAATGTTGCCCAATGAAGTTTTCATTTTCGTTGGACGAAAAAACCATTTTCCATTTTTCGAGTGCCCGAAAGGAGGTTTTTTTGTGAAGGAACTACCAAATAATTGTTGCAAAATTGGACCAAATCATTTTTCTAAAATACTAGGCCATATTTAATGCACAATTGACAAAATGGTTGGGTGTCAAAAGTTTTGATCCACCTCTCGTGAAAAAGACAAATTTCCGCCGATTTAGTTGGAAGCGGGTCAAATTTGAACTGTAGCTACCTTGTAGTGCTCTTTATTTTTTTCAAAAATCATTTCTAGGTACATAAGTATCTATTTAGTCAGAGAAACACCAAAAAAATTCCAAGATTCAACCACTAGCTAGGAACGGTCATTCCCGCCGTTTTGACCGCATTGTGAAACGGGCATAAAAAATTCAAAAAAAATCAAAAAATTGGGAAACCTTCGCATTGTGTCATTATATGTGGCCAAGTTCCTAGGAAAAATAATAAACTTGTAATACGACAATTATTTTAAAAAAGTGTTCTCAGACACGAGCTATCACGTGTGGAGATCAATGGCTTTCAAGCCAAATGATCAATCTTATGGCCACATCCATGGCATAGTTTGTTCAAATGATCTCATATTGTGCACAAGGGTGCATATTGGAATGGGAAACAATGTTGCCCAAGGAAGTTTTCATTTTTGTTCGACGAAAAAACCGTTTTCCATTTTTCGAGTGCCGGAAAGGAGGTTTTTTTGTGAAGGAACTACCAAATAATTGTTGCAAAATTGGACCAAATCATTTTTATAAAATACTAGGCCATATTTAATGCACAATTGACAAAATGGTTGGGTGTAAAAAGTTTTGATCCACCTCTCGTGAAAAAGACAAATTTCCGCCGATTCAGTTGGAAGCGGGTCAAATTTGAACTGTAGCTACCTTGTAGTTTGCTCTTTATTTTTTTCAAAAATCATTTCTAGGTGCATAAGTATCTATTTAATCATAGAAATACCAAAAAAATTCCAAGATTCAACCACTAGCTAGGAATGGTCATTCCCGCCGTTTTGACCGCATTTTGAAACAGGCATAAAAAATTCAAAAAAAATCAAAAATTGGGAAACCTTCGCATTGTGTCATTATATGTGGCCAAGTTCCTAGGAAAAATAATAAACTTGTAATACGGCAATTATTTTAAAAAAGTGTTCTCAGAAATGAGCTATCATGTGTGGAGATCAATGGCTTTCAAGCCAAATGATCAATCTTACGGCCACATCCATGGCATAGTTTGTTCAAATGATCTCATATTGTGCACAAGGGTGCATATTGGAATGGCAAACAATGTTTCCCAAGGAAGATTTCATTTTCGTTGGACGAAAAAACCATTTTCCATTTTTCGAGTGCCCGAAAGGAGGTGTTTTGTGAAGGAACTACCAAATAATTGTTGCAAAATTGGACCAAATCATTTTTCTAAAATTCTAGGCCATATTTAATGCACAATTGACAAAATGGTTGGGTGTCAAAAGTTTTGATCCACCTCTCGTGAAAAAGACAAATTTCCGCCGATTCAGCTGGAAGCGGGTCAAATTTGAACTGTAGCTACCTTGTAGTTTGCTCTTCATTTTTTTCAAAAATCATTTCTAGGTACATAAGTATCTATTTAATCATAGAAACACCAAAAAATTCCAAGATTCAACCACTAGCTAGGAACGGTCATTCCCGCCGTTTTGACCGCATTTTGAAACGGGCATAAAAAATTCAAAAAAATCAAAAAATTGGGAAACCTTCGCATTGTGTCATTATATGTGGCCAAGTTCCTAGGAAAAATAATAAACTTGTAATACGGCAATTATTTTAAAAAAGTGTTCTCAGAAACGAGCTATCACGTGTGGAGATCAATGGCTTTCAAGCCAAATGATCAATCTTATGGCCACATCCATGGCATAGTTTGTTCAAATGATCTCATATTGTGCACAAGGGTGCATATTGGAATGGCAAACAATGTTGCCCAAGGAAGTTTTCATTTTCGTTGGACGAAAAAACCATTTTCCATTTTTCGAGTGCCCGAAAGGAGGTTTTCTGTGAAGGAACTACCAAATAATTGTTGCAAAATGGACCAAATCATTTTTATAAAATACTAGGCCATATTTAATGCACAATTGACAAAATAGTTGGGTTTCAAAAGTTTTGATCCACCTCTCGTGAAAAAGACAAATTTCCGTTGATTTAGATGGAAGCGGGTCAAATTTGAACTGTAGCTACCTTGTAGTTTGCCCTTTATTTTTTTCAAAAATCATTTCTAGGTACATAAGTATCTATTTAATCATAGAAACACCAAAAAATTCCAAGATTCAACCACTAGCTAGGAACGGTCATTCCCGCCGTTTTGACCGCGTTTTGAAACGGGCATAAAAAATTCAAAAAAATCAAAAAATTGGGAAACCTTCGCATTGTGTCATTATATGTGGCCAAGTTCCTAGGAAAAATAGTAAACTTGTAATACGACAATTATTTTAAAAAAGTGTTCTCAGAAACGAGCTATCACGTGTCGAGATCAATGGCTTTCAAGCCAAATGATCAATCTTATGGCCACATCCATGGCATAGTTTGTTCAAATGATCTCATATTGTGCACAAGGGTGCATATTGGAATGGCAAACAATGTTGCCCAAGGAAGTTTTCATTTTCGTTGGACGAAAAAACCATTTTCCATTTTTCGAGTGCCCGAAAGGAGGTTTTTTTGTGAAGGAACTACCAAATAATTGTTGCAAAATTGGACCAAATTATTTTTATAAAATACTAGGCCATATTTAATGCACAATTGAAAAAATGGTTGGGTGTCAAAAGTTTTGATCCACCTCTCATGAAAAAGACAAATTTCCGCCGATTCAGTTGGAAGCCGGTCAAATTTGAACTGTAGCTACCTTGTAGTTTGCTATTTATTTTTTTCAAAAATCATTTCTAGGTACATAAGTATCTATTTAATCATAGAAACACCAAAAAATTCCAAGATTCAACCACTAGCTACGAACGGTCATTCCCGCCGTTTTGACCGCATTTTGAAACGGGCATAAAAATTCAAAAAAAATTAAAAAATTGGGAAACCTTCGCATTGTGTCATTATATGTGGCCACGTTCCTAGGAAAAATAATAAACTTGTAATACGGCAATTATTTTAAAAAAGTGTTCTCAGAAACGAGCTATCACGTGTGGAGATCAATGGCTTTCAAGCCAAATGATCAATCTTATGGCCACATCCATGGCATAGTTTGTTCAAATGATCTCATATTGTGCACAAGGGTGCATATTGGAATGGCAAACAATGTTGCCCAAGGAAGTTTTCTTTTTCGTTGGACGAAAAAACCATTTTCCATTTTTCGAGTGCCCGAAAGGAGGTTTTTTGTGACGGAACTACCAAATAATTGTTGCAAAATGGACCAAATCATTTTTCTAAAATACTAGGCCATATTTAATGCACAATTGACAAAATGGTTGGGTGTCAAAAGTTTTGATCCACCTCTCGTGAAAAAGACAAATTTCCGCCGATTCAGCTGGAAGCGGGTCAAATTTGAACTGTAGCTACCTTCTAGTTTGCCCTTTATTTTTTTCAAAAATCATTTCTAGGTACATAAGTATCTATTTAATCATAGAAACACCAAAAAATTCCAAGATTCAACCACTAGCTAGGAACGGTCATTCCCGCCGTTTTGACCGCGTTTTGAAACGGGCATAAAAAATTCAAAAAAATCAAAAAATTGGGAAACCTTCGCATTGTGTCATTATATGTGGCCAAGTTCCTAGGAAAAATAGTAAACTTGTAATACGACAATTATTTTAAAAAAGTGTTCTCAGAAACGAGCTATCACGTGTCGAGATCAATGGCTTTCAAGCCAAATGATCAATCTTATGGCCACATCCATGGCATAGTTTGTTCAAATGATCTCATATTGTGCACAAGGGTGCATATTGGAATGGCAAACAATGTTGCCCAAGGAAGTTTTCATTTTCGTTGGACGAAAAAACCATTTTCCATTTTTCGAGTGCCCGAAAGGAGGTTTTTTTGTGAAGGAACTACCAAATAATTGTTGCAAAATTGGACCAAATTATTTTTATAAAATACTAGGCCATATTTAATGCACAATTGAAAAAATGGTTGGGTGTCAAAAGTTTTGATCCACCTCTCATGAAAAAGACAAATTTCCGCCGATTCAGTTGGAAGCCGGTCAAATTTGAACTGTAGCTACCTTGTAGTTTGCTATTTATTTTTTTCAAAAATCATTTCTAGGTACATAAGTATCTATTTAATCATAGAAACACCAAAAAATTCCAAGATTCAACCACTAGCTACGAACGGTCATTCCCGCCGTTTTTACCGCATTTTGAAACGGGCATAAAAAATTCAAAAAAAATTAAAAAATTGGGAAACCTTCGCATTGTGTCATTATATGTGGCCACGTTCCTAGGAAAAATAATAAACTTGTAATACGGCAATTATTTTAAAAAAGTGTTCTCAGAAACGAGCTATCACGTGTGGAGATCAATGGCTTTCAAGCCAAATGATCAATCTTATGGCCACATCCATGGCATAGTTTGTTCAAATGATCTCATATTGTGCACAAGGGTGCATATTGGAATGGCAAACAATGTTGCCCAAGGAAGTTTTCTTTTTCGTTGGACGAAAAAACCATTTTCCATTTTTCGAGTGCCCGAAAGGAGGTTTTTTGTGACGGAACTACCAAATAATTGTTGCAAAATGGACCAAATCATTTTTCTAAAATACTAGGCCATATTTAATGCACAATTGACAAAATGGTTGGGTGTCAAAAGTTTTGATCCACCTCTCGTGAAAAAGACAAATTTCCGCCGATTCAGTTGGAAGCGGGTCAAATTTGAACTGTAGCTACCTTCTAGTTTGCCCTTTATTTTTTTCAAAAATCATTTCTAGGTACATAAGTATCTATTTAATCATAGAAACACCAAAAAATTCCAAGATTCAACCACTAGCTAGGAACGGTCATTCCCGCCGTTTTGACCGCGTTTTGAAACGGGCATAAAAACTCAAAAAAAATTAAAAAATTGGGAAACCTTCGCATTGTGTCATTATATGTGGCCAAGTTCCTAGGAAAAATAGTAAACTTGTAATACGGCAATTATTTTTAAAAAGTGTTCTCAGAAACGAGCTATCACGTGTGGAGATCAATGGCTTTCAAGCCAAATGATCAATCTTATGGCCACATCCATGGCATAGTTTGTTCAAATAATCTCATATTGTGCACAAGGGTGCATATTGGAATGGCAAACAATGTTGCCCAAGGAAGTTTTCATTTTCGTTGGACGAAAAAACCATTTTCCATTTTTCGAGTGCCCGAAAGGAGGTTTTTTTGTGAAGGAACTACCAAATAATTGTTGCAAAATTGGACCAAATCATTTTTATAAAATAATAGGCCATATTTAATGCACAATTGACAAAATGGTTGGGTGTCAAAAGTTTTGATCCACCTCTCGTGAAAAAGACAAATTTCCGCCGATTTAGTTGGAAGCGGGTCAAATTTGAACTGTAGCTACCTTGTAGTTTGCTATTTATTTTTTTCAAAAATCATTTCTAGGTACATAAGTATCTATTTAATCATAGAAAAACCAAAAAATTCCAAGATTCAACCACTAGCTAGGAACGGTCATTCCCGCCGTTTTGACCGCATTTTGAAACAGGCATAACAAATTCAAAAAAAATCAAAAAATTGGGAAACCTTCGCATTGTGTCATTATATGTGGCCAAGTTCCTAGGAAAAATAATAAACTTGTAATACGGCAATTATTTTAAAAAAGTGTTCTCAGAAATGCGCTATCACGTGTGGAGATCAATGGCTTTCAAGCCAAATGATCAATCTTATGGCCACATCCATGGCATAGTTTGTTCAAATGATCTCATATTGTGCACAAGGGTGCATATTGGAATGGCAAACAATGTTGCCCAAGGAAGTTTTCATTTTCGTTGGACGAAAAAACCATTTTCCATTTTTCGAGTGCCCGAAAGGAGGTTTTTTGTGAAGGAACTACCAAATAATTGTTGCAAAATGGACCAAATCATTTTTCTAAAATACTAGGCCATATTTAATGCACAATTGACAAAATGGTTGGGTGTCAAAAGTTTTGATCCACCTCTCGTGAAAAAGACAAATTTCCGCCGATTCAGCTGGAAGCGGGTCAAATTTGAACTGTAGCTACCTTGTAGTTTGCCCTTTATTTTTTTCAAAAATCATTTCTAGGTACATAAGTATCTATTTAATCATAGAAACACCAAAAAAATCCAAGATTCAACCACTAGCTAGGAACGGTCATTCCCGCCGTTTTGACCGCATTTTGAAACAGGCATAAAAAATTCAAAAAAAATCAAAAAATTGGGAAACCTTCGCATTGTGTCATTATATGTGGCCACGTTCCTAGGAAAAATAATAAACTTGTAATACGGCAATTATTTTAAAAAAGTGTTCTCAGAAACGAGCTATCACGTGTGGAGATCAATGGCTTTCAAGCCAAATGATCAATCTTATGGCCACATCCATGGCATAGTTTGTTCAACTGATCTCATATTGTGCACAAGGGTGCATATTGGAATGGCAAACAATGTTGCCCAAGGAAGTTTTCATTTTCGTTGGACGAAAAAACCATTTTCCATTTTTCGAGTGCCCGAAAGGAGGTTTTTTTGTGAAGGAACTACCAAATAATTGTTGCAAAATTGGACCAAATCATTTTTCTAAAATACTAGGCCATATTTAATGCAAAATTGACAAAATGGTTTGGTTTCAAAAGTTTTGATCCAGCTCTCGTGAAAAAGACAAATTTCCGGCGATTCAGTTGGAAGCGGGTCAAATTTGAACTGTAGCTACCTTGTAGTTTGCCCTTTATTTTTTTCAAAAATCATTTCTAGGTACATAAGTATATATTTAATCATAGAAACACCAAAAAATTCCAAGATTCAACCACTAGCTAGGAACGGTCATTCCCGCCGTTTTGACCGCGTTTTGAAACGGGCATAAAAAATTCAAAAAAAATTAAAAAATTGGGAAACCTTCGCATTGTGTCATTATATGTGGCCAAGTTCCTAGGAAAAATAGTAAACTTGTAATACGGCAATTATTTTAAAAAAGTGTTCTCAGAAACGAGCTATCACGTGTGCAGATCAATGGCTTTCAAGCCAAATGATCAATCTTATGGCCACATCCATGGCATAGTTTGTTCAAATGATCTCATATTGTGCACAAGGGTGCATATTGGAATGGCAAATAATGTTGCCCAAGGAAGTTTTCATTTTCGTTGGACGAAAAAACCATTTTCCATTTTTCGAGTGCGCGAAAGGAGGTTTTTTTGTGAAGGAACTACCAAATAATTGTTGCAAAATTGGACCAAATCATTTTTCTAAAATACTAGGCCATATTTAATGCACAATTGACAAAATGGTTGGGTGTCAAAAGTTTTGATCCACCTCTCGTGAAAAAGACAAATTTCCGCCGATTCAGCTGGAAGCGGGTCAAATTTGAACCGTAGCTACCTTGTAGTTTGCTCTTCATTTTTTTCAAAAATCATTTCTAGGTACATAAGTATCTATTTAATCATAGAAACACCAAAAAATTCCAAGATTCAACCACTAGCTAGGAACGGTCATTCCCGCCGTTTTGACCGCATTTTGAAACAGGCATAAAAAATTCAAAAAAAATCAAAAAATTGGGAAACCTTCGCATTGTGTCATTATATGTGGCCACGTTCCTAGGAAAAATAATAAACTTGTAATACGGCAATTATTTTAAAAAAGTGTTCTCAGAAACGAGCTATCACGTGTGGAGATCAATGGCTTTCAAGCCAAATGATCAATCTTATGGCCACATCCATGGCATAGTTTGTTCAACTGATCTCATATTGTGCACAAGGGTGCATATTGGAATGGCAAACAATGTTGCCCAAGGAAGTTTTCATTTTCGTTGGACGAAAAAACCATTTTCCATTTTTCGAGTGCCCGAAAGGAGGTTTTTTGTGAAGGAACTACCAAATAATTGTTGCAAAATGGACCAAATCATTTTTCTAAAATACTAGGCCATATTTAATGCACAATTGACAAAATGGTTGGGTGTCAAAAGTTTTGATCCACCTCTCGTGAAAAAGACAAATTTCCGCCGATTCAGGTGGAAGCGGGTCAAATTTGAACAGTAGCTACCTTGTAGTTTGCCCTTTATTTTTTTCAAAAATCATTTCTAGGTACATAAGTATCTATTTAATCATAGAAACACCAAAAAATTCCAAGATTCAACCACTAGCTAGGAACGGTCATTCCCGCCGTTTTGACCGCGTTTTGAAACGGGCATAAAAAATTCAAAAAAAATTAAAAAATTGGGAAACCTTCGCATTGTGTCATTATATGTGGCCAAGTTCCTAGGAAAAATAGTAAACTTGTAATATGGCAATTATTTTAAAAAAGTGTTCTCAGAAACGAGCTATCACGTGTGGAGATCAATGGCTTTCAAGCCAAATGATCAATCTTATGGCCACATCCATGGCATAGTTTGTTCAAATGATCTCATATTGTGCACAAGGGTGCATATTGGAATGGCAAACAATGTTGCCCAAGGAAGTTTTCATTTTCGTTGGACGAAAAAACCATTTTCCATTTTTCGAGTGCCCGAAAGGAGGTTTTTTTGTGAAGGAACTACCAAATAATTGTTGCAAAATTGGACCAAATCATTTTTATAAAATACTAGGCCATATTTAATGCACAATTCACAAAATGGTTGGGTGTCAAAAGTTTTGATCCACCTCTCGTGAAAAAGACAAATTTCCGCCGATTCAGTTGGAAGCGGGTCAAATTTGAACTGTAGCTACCTTGTAGTTTGCCCTTTATTTTTTTCAAAAATCATTTCTAGGTACATAAGTATCTATTTAATCATAGAAACACCAAAAAATTCCAAGATTCAACCACTAGCTAGGAACGGTCATTCCCGCCGTTTTGACCGCATTTTGAAACGGGCATAAAAAATTCAAAAAAAATCAAAAAATTGGGAAACCTTCGCATTGTGTCATTATATGTGGCCAAGTTCCTAGGAAAAATAGTAACCTTGTAATATGGCAATTATTTTAAAAAAGTGTTCTCACAAACGAGCTATCACGTGTGGAGATCAATGGCTTTCAAGCCAAATGATCAATCTTATGGCCACATCCATGGCATAGTTTGTTCGAATGATCTCATATTGTGCACAAGGGTGCATATTGGAATGGCAAACAATGTTGCCCAAGGAAGTTTTCATTTTCGTTGGACGAAAAAACCATTTTCCATTTTTCGAGTGCCCGAAAGGGGGTTTTTTGTGAAGGAACTACCAAATAATTGTTGCAAAATGGACCAAATCATTTTTCTAAAATACTAGTCCATATTTAATGCACAATTGACAAAATGGTTGGGTGTCAAAAGTTTTGATCCACCTCTCGTGAAAAAGACAAATTTCCGCCGATTCAGCTGGAAGCGGGTCAAATTTGAACTGTAGCTACCTTGTAGTTTGCCCTTTATTTTTTTCAAAAATCATTTCTAGGTACATAAGTATCTATTTAATCATAGAAACACCAAAAAATTCCAAGATTCAACCACTAGCTAGGAACGGTCATTCCCGCCGTTTTGACCGCGTTTTGAAACGGGCATAAAAAATTCAAAAAAAAATCAAAAAATTGGGAAACCTTCGCATTGTGTCATTATATGTGGCCAAGTTCCTAGGAAAAATAGTAACCTTGTAATATGGCAATTATTTTAAAAAAGTGTTCTCACAAACGAGCTATCACGTGTGGAGATCAATGGCTTTCAAGCCAAATGATCAATCTTATGGCCACATCCATGGCATAGTTTGTTCGAATGATCTCATATTGTGCACAAGGGTGCATATTGGAATGGCAAACAATGTTGCCCAAGGAAGTTTTCATTTTCGTTGGACGAAAAAACCATTTTCCATTTTTCGAGTGCCCGAAAGGAGGTTTTTTGTGAAGGAACTACCAAATAATTGTTGCAAAATGGACCAAATCATTTTTCTAAAATACTAGGCCATATTTAATGCACAATTGACAAAATGGTTGGGTGTCAAAAGTTTTGATCCACCTCTCGTGAAAAAGACAAATTTCCGCCGATTCAGTGTGAAGCGGGTCAAATTTGAACTGTAGCTACCTTGTAGTTTGCCCTTTATTTTTTTCAAAAATCATTTCTAGGTACATAAGTATCTATTTAATCATAGAAACACCAAAAAATTCCAAGATTCAACCACTAGCTAGGAACGGTCATTCCCGCCGTTTTGACCGCGTTTTGAAACGGGCATAAAAAATTCAAAAAAAATTAAAAAATTGGGAAACCTTCGCATTGTGTCATTATATGTGGCCAAGTTCCTAGGAAAAATAGTAAACTTGTAATATGGCAATTATTTTAAAAAAGTGTTCTCAGAAACGAGCTATCACGTGTGGAGATCAATGGCTTTCAAGCCAAATGATCAATCTTATGGCCACATCCATGGCATAGTTTGTTCAAATGATCTCACATTGTGCACAAGGGTGCATATTGGAATGGCAAACAATGTTGCCCAAGGAAGTTTTCATTTTCGTTGGACGAAAAAACCATTTTCCATTTTTCGAGTGCCCGAAAGGAGGTTTTTTTGTGAAGGAACTACCAAATAATTGTTGCAAAATTGGACCAAATCATTTTTATAAAATACTAGGCCATATTTAATGCACAATTCACAAAATGGTTGGGTGTCAAAAGTATTGATCCACCTCTCGTGAAAAAGACAAATTTCCGCCGATTCAGTTGGAAGCGGGTCAAATTTGAACTGTAGCTACCTTGTAGTTTGCCCTTTATTTATTTCAAAAATCATTTCTAGGTACATAAGTATCTATTTAATCATAGAAACACCAAAAAATTCCAAGATTCAACCACTAGCTAGGAACGGTCATTCCCGCCGTTTTGACCGCATTTTGAAACGGGCATAAAAAATTCAAAAAAAATCAAAAAATTGGGAAACCATCGCATTGTGTCATTATATGTGGCCAAGTTCCTAGGAAAAATAATAAACTTGTAATACGGCAATTATTTTAAAAAAGTGTTCTCAGAAACGAGCTATCACGTGTGGAGATCAATGGCTTTCAAGCCAAATGATCAATCTTATGGCCACATCCATGGCATAGTTTGTTCAAATGATCTCATATTGTGCACAAGGTTGCATATTGGAATGGCAAACAATGTTGCCCAAGGAAGTTTTCATTTTCGTTGGACAAAAAAACCATTTTCCATTTTTCGAGTGCCCGAAAGGAGGTTTTTTTGTGAAGGAACTACCAAATAATTGTTGCAAAATTGGACCAAATCATTTTTATAAAATACTAGGCCATATTTAATGCACAGTTCACAAAATGGTTGGGTGTCAAAAGTTTTGATCCACCTCTCGTGAAAAAGACAAATTTCCGCCGATTCAGTTGGAAGCGGGTCAAATTTGAACTGTAGCTACCTTGTAGTTTGCCCTTTATTTTTTTCAAAATTCATTTCTAGGTACATAAGTATCTATTTAATCATAGAAACACCAAAAAATTCCAAGATTCAACCACTAGCTAGGAACGGTCATTCCCGCCGTTTTGACCGCATTTTGAAACGGGCATAAAAAATTCAAAAAAAAATCAAAAAATTGGGAAACCTTCGCATTGTGTCATTATATGTGGCCAAGTTCCTAGGAAAAATAGTAAACTTGTAATATGGCAATTATTTTAAAAAAGTGTTCTCAGAAACGAGCTATCACGTGTGGAGATCAATGGCTTTCAAGCCAAATGATCAATCTTATGGCCACATCCATGGCATAGTTTGTTCAAATGATCTCATATTGTGCACAAGGGTGCATATTGGAATGGCAAACAATGTTGCCCAAGGAAGTTTTCATTTTCGTTGGACGAAAAAACCATTTTCCATTTTTCGAGTGCCCGGAAGGGGGTTTTTTGTGAAGGAACTACCAAATAATTGTTGCAAAATGGACCAAATCATTTTTCTAAAATACCAGGCCATATTTAATGCACAATTGACAAAATGGTTGGGTGTCAAAAGTTTTGATCCACCTCTCGTGAAAAAGACAAATTTCCGCCGATTCAGCTGGAAGCGGGTCAAATTTGAACTGTAGCTACCTTGTAGTTTGCCCTTTATTTTTTTCAAAAATCATTTCTAGGTACATAAGTATCTATTTAATCATAGAAACACCAAAAAATTCCAAGATTCAACCACTAGCTAGGAACGGTCATTCCCGCCGTTTTGACCGCATTTTGAAACGGGCATAAAAAATTCAAAAAAAAAATCAAAAAATTGGGAAACCATCGCATTGTGTCATTATATGTGGCCAAGTTCCTAGGAAAAATAATAAACTTGTAATACGGCAATTATTTTAAAAAAGTGTTCTCAGAAACGAGCTATCACGTGTGGAGATCAATGGCTTTCAAGCCAAATGATCAATCTTATGGCCACATCCATGGCATAGTTTGTTCAAATGATCTCATATTGTGCACAAGGGTGCATATTGGAATGGCAAACAATGTTGCCCAAGGAAGTTTTCATTTTCGTTGGATGAAAAAACCATTTTCCATTTTTCGAGTGCCCGAAAGGAGGTTTTTTTGTGAAGGAACTACCAAATAATTGTTGCAAAATTGGACCAAATCATTTTTATAAAATACTAGGCCATATTTAATGCACAATTCACAAAATGGTTGGGTGTCAAAAGTTTTGATCCACCTCTCGTGAAAAAGACAAATTTCCGCCGATTCAGTTGGAAGCGGGTCAAATTTGAACTGTAGCTACCTTGTAGTTTGCTATTTATTTTTTTCAAAAATAATTTCTAGGTACATAAGTATCTATTTAATCATAGAAACACCAAAAAATTCCAAGATTCAACCACTAGCTAGGAACGGTCATTCCCGCCGTTTTGACCGCATTTTGAAACGGGCATAAAAAATTCAAAAAAAAATCAAAAAATTGGGAAACCTTCGCATTGTGTCATTATATGTGGCCAAGTTCCTAGGAAAAATAGTAAACTTGTAATATGGCAATTATTTTAAAAAAGTGTTCTCAGAAACGAGCTATCACGTGTGGAGATCAATGGCTTTCAAGCCAAATGATCAATCTTATGGCCACATCCATGGCATAGTTTGTTCAAATGATCTCATATTGTGCACAAGGGTGCATATTGGAATGGCAAACAATGTTGCCCAAGGAAGTTTTCATTTTCGTTGGACGAAAAAACCATTTTCCATTTTTCGAGTGCCCGGAAGGGGGTTTTTTGTGAAGGAACTACCAAATAATTGTTGCAAAATGGACCAAATCATTTTTCTAAAATACCAGGCCATATTTAATGCACAATTGACAAAATGGTTGGGTGTGAAAAGTTTTGATCCACCTCTCGTGAAAAAGACAAATTTCCGCCGATTCAGCTGGAAGCGGGTCAAATTTGAACTGTAGCTACCTTGTAGTTTGCCCTTTATTTTTTTCAAAATTCATTTCTAGGTACATAAGTATCTATTTAATCATAGAAACACCAAAAAATTCCAAGATTCAACCACTAGCTAGGAACGGTCATTCCCGCCGTTTTGACCGCATTTTGAAACGGGCATAAAAAATTCAAAAAAAAATCAAAAAATTGGGAAACCTTCGCATTGTGTCATTATATGTGGCCAAGTTCCTAGGAAAAATAGTAAACTTGTAATATGGCAATTATTTTAAAAAAGTGTTCTCAGAAACGAGCTATCACGTGTGGAGATCAATGGCTTTCAAGCCAAATGATCAATCTTATGGCCACATCCATGGCATAGTTTGTTCGAATGATCTCATATTGTGCACAAGGGTGCATATTGGAATGGCAAACAATGTTGCCCAAGGAAGTTTTCATTTTCGTTGCACGAAAAAACCATTTTCCATTTTTCGAGTGCCCGAAAGGAGGTTTTTTGTGAAGGAACTACCAAATAATTGTTGCAAAATGGACCAAATCATTTTTCTAAAATACTAGGCCATATTTAATGCACAATTGACAAAATGGTTGGGTGTCAAAAGTTTTGATCCACCTCTCGTGAAAAAGACAAATTTCCGCCGATTCAGCTGGAAGCGGGTCAAATTTGAACTGTAGCTACCTTGTAGTTTGCCCTTTATTTTTTTCAAAAATCATTTCTAGGTACATAAGTATCTATTTAATCATAGAAACACCAAAAAATTCCAAGATTCAACCACTAGCTAGGAACGGTCATTCCCGCCGTTTTGACCGCGTTTTGAAACGGGCATAAAAAATTCAAAAAAAATTAAAAAATTGGGAAACCTTCGCATTGTGTCATTATATGTGGCCAAGTTCCTAGGAAAAATAGTAAACTTGTAATATGGCAATTATTTTAAAAAAGTGTTCTCAGAAACGAGCTATCACGTGTGGAGATCAATGGCTTTCAAGCCAAATGATCAATCTTATGGCCACATCCATGGCATAGTTTGTTCAAATGATCTCATATTGTGCACAAGGGTGCATATTGGAATGGCAAACAATGTTGCCCAAGGAAGTTTTCATTTTCGTTGGACGAAAAAACCATTTTCCATTTTTCGAGTGCCCGAAAGGAGGTTTTTTTGTGAAGGAACTACCAAATAATTGTTGCAAAATTGGACCAAATCATTTTTATAAAATACTAGGCCATATTTAATGCACAATTGACAAAATGGTTGGGTGTCAAAAGTTTTGATCCACCTCTCGTGAAAAAGACAAATTTCCGCCGATTCAGTTGGAAGCGGGTCAAATTTGAACTGTAGCTACCTTGTAGTTTGCTATTTATTTTTTTCAAAAATCATTTCTAGGTACATAAGTATCTATTTAATCATAGAAACACCAAAAAATTCCAAGATTCAACCACTAGCTAGGAACGGTCATTCCCGCCGTTTTGACCGCATTTTGAAACGGGCATAAAAAATTCAAAAAAAATCAAAAAATTGGGAAACCTTCGCATTGTGTCATTATATGTGGCCAAGTTCCTAGGAAAAATAATAAACTTGTAATACAGCAATTATTTTAAAAAAGTGTTCTCAGAAACGAGCTATCACGTGTGGAGATCAATGGCTTTCAAGCCAAATGATCAATCTTATGGCCACATCCATGGCATAGTTTGTTCAAATGATCTCATATTGTGCACAAGGTTGCATATTGGAATGGCAAACAATGTTGCCCAAGGAAGTTTTCATTTTCGTTGGACGAAAAAACCATTTTCCATTTTTCGAGTGCCCGAAAGGAGGTTTTTTTGTGAAGGAACTACCAAATAATTGTTGCAAAATTGGACCAAATCATTTTTATAAAATACTAGGCCATATTTAATGCACAGTTCACAAAATGGTTGGGTGTCAAAAGTTTTGATCCACCTCTCGTGAAAAAGACAAATTTCCGCCGATTCAGTTGGAAGCGGGTCAAATTTGAACTGTAGCTACCTTGTAGTTTGCTATTTATTTATTTCAAAATTCATTTCTAGGTACATAAGTATCTATTTAATCATAGAAACACCAAAAAATTCCAAGATTCAACCACTAGCTAGGAACGGTCATTCCCGCCGTTTTGACCGCGTTTTGAAACGGGCATAAAAAATTCAAAAAAAAAATCAAAAAATTGGGAAACCTTCGCATTGTGTCATTATATGTGGCCAAGTTCCTAGGAAAAATAGTAAACTTGTAATATGGCAATTATTTTAAAAAAGTGTTCTCAGAAACGAGCTATCACATGTGGAGATCAATGGCTTTCAAGCCAAATGATCAATCTTATGGCCACATCCATGGCATAGTTTGTTCAAATGATCTCATATTGTGCACAAGGGTGCATATTGGAATGGCAAACAATGTTGCCCAAGGAAGTTTTCATTTTCGTTGGACGAAAAAACCATTTTCCATTTTTCGAGTGCCCGAAAGGAGGTTTTTTGTGCAGGAACTACCAAATAATTGTTGCAAAATGGACCAAATCATTTTTCTAAAATACTAGGGCATATTTAATGCACAATTGACAAAATGGTTGGGTGTCAAAAGTTTTGATCCACCTCTCGTGAAAAAGACAAATTTCCGCCGATTCAGCTGGAAGCGGGTCAAATTTGAACTGTAGCTACCTTGTAGTTTGCTCTTCATTTTTTTTCAAAAATCATTTCTAGGTACATAAGTATCTATTTAATTATAGAAACACCAAAAAATTCCAAGATTCAACCACTAGCTAGGAACGGTCATTCCCGCCGTTTTGACCGCGTTTTGAAACGGGCATAAAAAATTCAAAAAAAATCAAAAAATTGGGAAACCTTCACATTGTGTCATTATATGTGGCCAAGTTCCTAGGAAAAATAATAAACTTGTAATACGGCAATTATTTTAAAAAAGTGTTCTCAGAAACGAGCTATCACGTGTGGAGATCAATGGCTTTCAAGCCAAATGATCAATCTTATGGCCACATCCATGGCATAGTTTGTTCAAATGATCTCATATTGTGCACAAGGGTGCATATTGGAATGGCAAACAATGTTGCCCAAGGAAGTTTTCATTTTCGTTGGACGAAAAAACCATTTTCCATTTTTCGAGTGCCCGAAAGGAGGTTTTTTGTGAAGGAACTACCAAATAATTGTTGCAAAATGGACCAAATCATTTTTCTAAAATACTAGGGCATATTTAATGCACAATTGACAAAATGGTTGGGTGTCAAAAGTTTTGATCCACCTCTCGTGAAAAAGACAAATTTCCGCCGATTCAGCTGGAAGCGGGTCAAATTTGAACTGTAGCTACCTTGTAGTTTGCCATTTATTTATTTCAAAAATCATTTCTAGGTACATAAGTATCTATTTAATCATAGAAACACCAAAAAATTCCAAGATTCAACCACTAGCTAGGAACGGTCATTCCCGCCGTTTTGACCGCATTTTGAAACGGGCATAAAAAATTCAAAAAAAAATCAAAAAATTGGGAAACCTTCGCATTGTGTCATTATATGTGGCCAAGTTCCTAGGAAAAATAGTAAACTTGTAATATGGCAATTATTTTAAAAAAGTGTTCTCAGAAACGAGCTATCACGTGTGGAGATCAATGGCTTTCAAGCCAAATGATCAATCTTATGGCCACATCCATGGCATAGTTTGTTCGAATGATCTCATATTGTGCACAAGGGTGCATATTGGAATGGCAAACAATGTTGCGCAAGGAAGTTTTCATTTTCGTTGCACGAAAAAACCATTTTCCATTTTTCGAGTGCCCGAAAGGAGGTTTTTTGTGAAGGAACTACCAAATAATTGTTGCAAAATGGACCAAATCATTTTTCTAAAATACTAGGCCATATTTAATGCACAATTGACAAAATGGTTGGGTGTCAAAAGTTTTGATCCACCTCTCGTGAAAAAGACAAATTTCCGCCGATTCAGCTGGAAGCGGGTCAAATTTGAACTGTAGCTACCTTGTAGTTTGCCCTTTATTTTTTTCAAAAATCATTTCTAGGTACATAAGTATCTATTTAATCATAGAAACACCAAAAAATTCCAAGATTCAACCACTAGCTAGGAACGGTCATTCCCGCCGTTTTGACCGCGTTTTGAAACGGGCATAAAAAATTCAAAAAAAATTAAAAAATTGGGAAACCTTCGCATTGTGTCATTATATGTGGCCAAGTTCCTAGGAAAAATAGTAAACTTGTAATATGGCAATTATTTTAAAAAAGTGTTCTCAGAAACGAGCTATCAGGTGTGGAGATCAATGGCTTTCAAGCCAAATGATCAATCTTATGGCCACATCCATGGCATAGTTTGTTCAAATGATCTCATATTGTGCACAAGGGTGCATATTGGAATGGCAAACAATGTTGCCCAAGGAAGTTTTCATTTTCGTTGGACGAAAAAACCATTTTCCATTTTTCGAGTGCCCGAAAGGAGGTTTTTTTGTGAAGGAACTACCAAATAATTGTTGCAAAATTGGACCAAATCATTTTTATAAAATACTAGGCCATATTTAATGCACAATTGACAAAATGGTTGGGTGTCAAAAGTTTTGATCCACCTCTCGTGAAAAAGACAAATTTCCGCCGATTCAGTTGGAAGCGGGTCAAATTTGAACTGTAGCTACCTTGTAGTTTGCTATTTATTTTTTTCAAAAATCATTTCTAGGTACATAAGTATCTATTTAATCATAGAAACACCAAAAAATTCCAAGATTCAACCACTAGCTAGGAACGGTCATTCCCGCCGTTTTGACCGCATTTTGAAACGGGCATAAAAAATTCAAAAAAAATCAAAAAATTGGGAAACCTTCGCATTGTGTCATTATATGTGGCCAAGTTCCTAGGAAAAATAATAAACTTGTAATACAGCAATTATTTTAAAAAAGTGTTCTCAGAAACGAGCTATCACGTGTGGAGATCAATGGCTTTCAAGCCAAATGATCAATCTTATGGCCACATCCATGGCATAGTTTGTTCAAATGATCTCATATTGTGCACAAGGTTGCATATTGGAATGGCAAACAATGTTGCCCAAGGAAGTTTTCATTTTCGTTGGACGAAAAAACCATTTTCCATTTTTCGAGTGCCCGAAAGGAGGTTTTTTTGTGAAGGAACTACCAAATAATTGTTGCAAAATTGGACCAAATCATTTTTATAAAATACTAGGCCATATTTAATGCACAGTTCACAAAATGGTTGGGTGTCAAAAGTTTTGATCCACCTCTCGTGAAAAAGACAAATTTCCGCCGATTCAGTTGGAAGCGGGTCAAATTTGAACTGTAGCTACCTTGTAGTTTGCTATTTATTTATTTCAAAATTCATTTCTAGGTACATAAGTATCTATTTAATCATAGAAACACCAAAAAATTCCAAGATTCAACCACTAGCTAGGAACGGTCATTCCCGCCGTTTTGACCGCGTTTTGAAACGGGCATAAAAAATTCAAAAAAAAAATCAAAAAATTGGGAAACCTTCGCATTGTGTCATTATATGTGGCCAAGTTCCTAGGAAAAATAGTAAAC
Source organism: Triticum aestivum (assembly GCF_018294505.1). Taxonomy (NCBI): domain Eukaryota; kingdom Viridiplantae; phylum Streptophyta; class Magnoliopsida; order Poales; family Poaceae; genus Triticum; species Triticum aestivum. The sequence continues at coordinate 628,899,919 of NC_057806.1, forward strand.
TTGTAATATGGCAATTATTTTAAAAAAGTGTTCTCAGAAACGAGCTATCACATGTGGAGATCAATGGCTTTCAAGCCAAATGATCAATCTTATGGCCACATCCATGGCATAGTTTGTTCAAATGATCTCATATTGTGCACAAGGGTGCATATTGGAATGGCAAACAATGTTGCCCAAGGAAGTTTTCATTTTCGTTGGACGAAAAAACCATTTTCCATTTTTCGAGTGCCCGAAAGGAGGTTTTTTGTGAAGGAACTACCAAATAATTGTTGCAAAATGGACCAAATCATTTTTCTAAAATACTAGGGCATATTTAATGCACAATTGACAAAATGGTTGGGTGTCAAAAGTTTTGATCCACCTCTCGTGAAAAAGACAAATTTCCGCCGATTCAGCTGGAAGCGGGTCAAATTTGAACTGTAGCTACCTTGTAGTTTGCCCTTTATTTTTTTCAAAAATAATTTCTAGGTACATAAGTATCTATTTAATCATATAAACACCAAAAAATTCCAAGATTCAACCACTAGCTAGGAACGGTCATTCCCGCCATTTTGACCGCGTTTTGAAACGGGCATAAAAAATTCAAAAAAAATCAAAAAATTGGGAAACCTTCGCATTGTGTCATTATATGTGGCCAAGTTCCTAGGAAAAATAGTAAACTTGTAATATGGCAATTATTTTAAAAAAGTGTTCTCAGAAACGAGCTATCACATGTGGAGATCAATGGCTTTCAAGCCAAATGATCAATCTTATGGCCACATCCATGGCATAGTTTGTTCAAATGATCTCATATTGTGCACAAGGTTGCATATTGGAATGGCAAACAATGTTGCCCAAGGAAGTTTTCATTTTCGTTGGACGAAAAAACCATTTTCCATTTTTCGAGTGCCCGAAAGGAGGTTTTTTGTGAAGGAACTACCAAATAATTGTTGCAAAATGGACCAAATCATTTTTCTAAAATACTAGGCCATATTTAATGCACAATTGACAAAATGGTTGGGTGTCAAAAGTTTTGATCCACCTCTCGTGAAAAAGACAAATTTCCGGCGATTCAGTTGGAAGCGGGTCAAATTTGAACTGTAGCTACCTTGTAGTTTGCCCTTTATTTTTTTAAAAATCATTTCTAGGTACATAAGTATCTATTTAATCATAGAAACACCAAAAAATTCCAAGATTCAACCACTAGCTAGGAACGGTCATTCCCGCCGTTTTGACCGCGTTTTGAAACGGGCATAAAAAATTCAAAAAAAATTAAAAAATTGGGAAACCTTCGCATTGTGTCATTATATGTGGCCAAGTTCCTAGGAAAAATAGTAAACTTGTAATATGGCAATTATTTTAAAAAAGTGTTCTCAGAAACGAGCTATCACGTGTGGAGATCAATGGCTTTCAAGCCAAATGATCAATCTTATGGCCACATCCATGGCATAGTTTGTTCAATTGATCTCATATTGTGCACAAGGGTGCATATTGGAATGGCAAACAATGTTGCCCAAGGAAGTTTTCATTTTCGTTGGACGAAAAAACCATTTTCCATTTTTCGAGTGCCCGAAAGGAGGTTTTTTTGTGAAGGAACTACCAAATAATTGTTGCAAAATTGGACCAAATCATTTTTATAAAATACTAGGCCATATTTAATGCACAATTCACAAAATGGTTGGGTGTCAAAAGTATTGATCCACCTCTCGTGAAAAAGACAAATTTCCGCCGATTCAGTTGGAAGCGGGTCAAATTTGAACTGTAGCTACCTTGTAGTTTGCTATTTATTTATTTCAAAAATCATTTCTAGGTACATAAGTATCTATTTAATCATAGAAACACCAAAAAATTCCAAGATTCAACCACTAGCTAGGAACGGTCATTCCCGCCGTTTTGACCGCATTTTGAAACGGGCATAAAAAATTCAAAAAAAATCAAAAAATTGGGAAACCTTCGCATTGTGTCATTATATGTGGCCAAGTTCCTAGGAAAAATAGTAAACTTGTAATATGGCAATTATTTTAAAAAAGTGTTCTCAGAAACGAGCTATCACGTGTGGAGATCAATGGCTTTCAAGCCAAATGATCAATCTTATGGCCACATCCATGGCATAGTTTGTTCGAATGATCTCATATTGTGCACAAGGGTGCATATGGGAATGGCAAACAATGTTGCCCAAGGAAGTTTTCATTTTCGTTGCACGAAAAAACCATTTTCCATTTTTCGAGTGCCCGAAAGGAGGTTTTTTGTGAAGGAACTACCAAATAATTGTTGCAAAATGGACCAAATCATTTTTCTAAAATACTAGGCCATATTTAATGCACAATTGACAAAATGGTTGGGTGTCAAAAGTTTTGATCCACCTCTCGTGAAAAAGACAAATTTCTGCCGATTCAGCTGGAAGCGGGTCAAATTTGAACTGTAGCTACCTTGTAGTTTGCCCTTTATTTTTTTCAAAAATCATTTCTAGGTACATAAGTATCTATTTAATCATAGAAACACCAAAAAATTCCAAGATTCAACCACTAGCTAGGAACGGTCATTCCCGCCGTTTTGACCGCGTTTTGAAACGGGCATAAAAAATTCAAAAAAAATTAAAAAATTGGGAAACCTTCGCATTGTGTCATTATATGTGGCCAAGTTCCTAGGAAAAATAGTGAACTTGTAATATGGCAATTATTTTAAAAAAGTGTTCTCAGAAACGAGCTATCAGGTGTGGAGATCAATGGCTTTCAAGCCAAATGATCAATCTTATGGCCACATCCATGGCATAGTTTGTTCAAATGATCTCATATTGTGCACAAGGGTGCATATTGGAATGGCAAACAATGTTGCCCAAGGAAGTTTTCATTTTCGTTGGACGAAAAAACCATTTTCCATTTTTCGAGTGCCCGAAAGGAGGTTTTTTTGTGAAGGAACTACCAAATAATTGTTGCAAAATTGGACCAAATCATTTTTATAAAATACTAGGCCATATTTAATGCACAATTGACAAAATGGTTGGGTGTCAAAAGTTTTGATCCACCTCTCGTGAAAAAGACAAATTTCCGCCGATTCAGTTGGAAGCGGGTCAAATTTGAACTGTAGCTACCTTGTAGTTTGCTATTTATTTATTTCAAAAATCATTTCTAGGTACATAAGTATCTATTTAATCATAGAAACACCAAAAAATTCCAAGATTCAACCACTAGCTAGGAACGGTCATTCCCGCCGTTTTGACCGCATTTTGAAACGGGCATAAAAAATTCAAAAAAAATCAAAAAATTGGGAAACCTTCGCATTGTGTCATTATATGTGGCCAAGTTCCTAGGAAAAATAGTAAACTTGTAATATGGCAATTATTTTAAAAAAGTGTTCTCAGAAACGAGCTATCACGTGTGGAGATCAATGGCTTTCAAGCCAAATGATCAATCTTATGGCCACATCCATGGCATAGTTTGTTCGAATGATCTCATATTGTGCACAAGGGTGCATATGGGAATGGCAAACAATGTTGCCCAAGGAAGTTTTCATTTTCGTTGCACGAAAAAACCATTTTCCATTTTTCGAGTGCCCGAAAGGAGGTTTTTTGTGAAGGAACTACCAAATAATTGTTGCAAAATGGACCAAATCATTTTTCTAAAATACTAGGCCATATTTAATGCACAATTGACAAAATGGTTGGGTGTCAAAAGTTTTGATCCACCTCTCGTGAAAAAGACAAATTTCTGCCGATTCAGCTGGAAGCGGGTCAAATTTGAACTGTAGCTACCTTGTAGTTTGCCCTTTATTTTTTTCAAAAATCATTTCTAGGTACATAAGTATCTATTTAATCATAGAAACACCAAAAAATTCCAAGATTCAACCACTAGCTAGGAACGGTCATTCCCGCCGTTTTGACCGCGTTTTGAAACGGGCATAAAAAATTCAAAAAAAATTAAAAAATTGGGAAACCTTCGCATTGTGTCATTATATGTGGCCAAGTTCCTAGGAAAAATAGTGAACTTGTAATATGGCAATTATTTTAAAAAAGTGTTCTCAGAAACGAGCTATCAGGTGTGGAGATCAATGGCTTTCAAGCCAAATGATCAATCTTATGGCCACATCCATGGCATAGTTTGTTCAAATGATCTCATATTGTGCACAAGGGTGCATATTGGAATGGCAAACAATGTTGCCCAAGGAAGTTTTCATTTTCGTTGGACGAAAAAACCATTTTCCATTTTTCGAGTGCCCAAAAGGAGGTTTTTTTGTGAAGGAACTACCAAATAATTGTTGCAAAATTGGACCAAATCATTTTTATAAAATACTAGGCCATATTTAATGCACAATTGACAAAATGGTTGGGTGTCAAAAGTTTTGATCCACCTCTCGTGAAAAAGACAAATTTCCGCCGATTCAGTTGGAAGCGGGTCAAATTTGAACTGTAGCTACCTTGTAGTTTGCTATTTATTTTTTTCAAAAATCATTTCTAGGTACATAAGTATCTATTTAATCATAGAAACACCAAAAAATTCCAAGATTCAACCACTAGCTAGGAACGGTCATTCCCGCCGTTTTGACCGCATTTTGAAACGGGCATAAAAAATTCAAAAAAAATCAAAAAATTGGGAAACCTTCGCATTGTGTCATTATATGTGGCCAAGTTCCTAGGAAAAATAGTAAACTTGTAATATGGAAATTATTTTAAAAAAGTGTTCTCAGAAACGAGCTATCACGTGTGGAGATCAATGGCTTTCAAGCCAAATGATCAATCTTATGGCCACATCCATGGCATAGTTTGTTCAAATGATCTCATATTGTGCACAAGGGTGCATATTGGAATGGCAAACAATGTTGCCCAAGGAAGTTTTCATTTTCGTTGGACGAAAAAACCATTTTCCATTTTTCGAGTGCCCGAAAGGGGGTTTTTTGTGAAGGAACTACCAAATAATTGTTGCAAAATGGACCAAATCATTTTTCTAAAATACTAGGCCATATTTAATGCACAATTGACAAAATGGTTGGGTGTCAAAAGTTTTGATCCACCTCTCGTGAAAAAGACAAATTTCCGCCGATTCAGCTGGAAGCGGGTCAAATTTGAACTGTAGCTACCTTGTAGTTTGCCCTTTATTTTTTTCAAAAATCATTTCTAGGTACATAAGTATCTATTTAATCATAGAAACACCAAAAAATTCCAAGATTCAACCACTAGCTAGGAACGGTCATTCCCGCCGTTTTGACCGCGTTTTGAAACGGGCATAAAAAATTCAAAAAAAATTAAAAAATTGGGAAACCTTCGCATTGTGTCATTATATGTGGCCAAGTTCCTAGGAAAAATAGTAAACTTGTAATATGGCAATTATTTTAAAAAAGTGTTCTCAGAAACGAGCTATCAGGTGTGGAGATCAATGGCTTTCAAGCCAAATGATCAATCTTATGGCCACATCCATGGCATAGTTTGTTCAAATGATCTCATATTGTGCACAAGGGTGCATATTGGAATGGCAAACAATGTTGCCCAAGGAAGTTTTCATTTTCGTTGGACGAAAAAACCATTTTCCATTTTTCGAGTGCCCGAAAGGAGGTTTTTTTGTGAAGGAACTACCAAATAATTGTTGCAAAATTGGACCAAATCATTTTTATAAAATACTAGGCCATATTTAATGCACAATTGACAAAATGGTTGGGTGTCAAAAGTTTTGATCCACCTCTCGTGAAAAAGACAAATTTCCGCCGATTCAGTTGGAAGCGGGTCAAATTTGAACTGTAGCTACCTTGTAGTTTGCTATTTATTTTTTTCAAAAATCATTTCTAGGTACATAAGTATCTATTTAATCATAGAAACACCAAAAAATTCCAAGATTCAACCACTAGCTAGGAACGGTCATTCCCGCCGTTTTGACCGCATTTTGAAACGGGCATAAAAAATTCAAAAAAAATCAAAAAATTGGGAAACCTTCGCATTGTGTCATTATATGTGGCCAAGTTCCTAGGAAAAATAGTAAACTTGTAATATGGCAATTATTTTAAAAAAGTGTTCTCAGAAACGAGCTATCACGTGTGGAGATCAATGGCTTTCAAGCCAAATGATCAATCTTATGGCCACATCCATGGCATAGTTTGTTCAAATGATCTCATATTGTGCACAAGGGTGCATATTGGAATGGCAAACAATGTTGCCCAAGGAAGTTTTCATTTTCGTTGGACGAAAAAACCATTTTCCATTTTTCGAGTGCCCGAAAGGAGGTTTTTTTGTGAAGGAACTACCAAATAATTGTTGCAAAATTGGACCAAATCATTTTTATAAAATACTAGGCCATATTTAATGCACAATTGACAAAATGGTTGGGTGTCAAAAGTTTTGATCCACCTCTCGTGAAAAAGACAAATTTCCGCCGATTCAGCTGGAAGCAGGTCAAATTTGAACTGTAGCTACCTTGTAGTTTGCTCTTCATTTTTTTTCAAAAATCATTTCTAGGTACATAAGTATCTATTTAATCATAGAAACACCAAAAAATTCCAAGATTCAACCACTAGCTAGGAACGGTCATTCCCGCCGTTTTGACCGCATTTTGAAACGGGCATAAAAAATTCAAAAAAAATCGAAAAATTGGGAAACCTTCGCATTGTGTCATTATATGTGGCCAAGTTCCTAGGAAAAATAATAAACTTGTAATACGGCAATTATTTTAAAAAAGTGTTCTCAGAAACGAGCTATCACGTGTGGAGATCAATGGCTTTCAAGCCAAATGATCAATCTTATGGCCACATCCATGGCATAGTTTGTTCAAATGATCTCATATTGTGCACAAGGGTGCATATTGGAATGGCAAACAATGTTGCCCAAGGAAGTTTTCATTTTCGTTGGACGAAAAAACCATTTTCCATTTTTCGAGTGCCCGAAAGGAGGTTTTTTGTGAAGGAACTACCAAATAATTGTTGCAAAATGGACCAAATCATTTTTCTAAAATACTAGGGCATATTTAATGCACAATTGACAAAATGGTTGGGTGTCAAAAGTTTTGATCCACCTCTCGTGAAAAAGACAAATTTCCGCCGATTCAGCTGGAAGCGGGTCAAATTTGAACTGTAGCTACCTTGTAGTTTGCCCTTTATTTTTTTAAAAAATCATTTCTAGGTACATAAGTATCTATTTAATCATATAAACACCAAAAAATTCCAAGATTCAACCACTAGCTAGGAACGGTCATTCCCGCCATTTTGACCGCGTTTTGAAACGGGCATAAAAAATTCAAAAAAAATCAAAAAATTGGGAAACCTTCGCATTGTGTCATTATATGTGGCCAAGTTCCTAGGAAAAAGTAAACTTGTAATATGGCAATTATTTTAAAAAAAGTGTTCTCAGAAACGAGCTATCACATGTGGAGATCAATGGCTTTCAAGCCAAATGATCAATCTTATGGCCACATCCATGGCATAGTTTGTTCAAATGATCTCATATTGTGCACAAGGGTGCATATTGGAATGGCAAACAATGTTGCCCAAGGAAGTTTTCATTTTCGTTGGACGAAAAAACCATTTTCCATTTTTCGAGTGCCCGAAAGGAGGTTTTTTGTGAAGGAACTACCAAATAATTGTTGCAAAATGGACCAAATCATTTTTCTAAAATACTAGGGCATATTTAATGCACAATTGACAAAATGGTTGGGTGTCAAAAGTTTTGATCCACCTCTCGTGAAAAAGACAAATTTCCGCCGATTCAGCTGGAAGCGGGTCAAATTTGAACTGTAGCTACCTTGTAGTTTGCCCTTTATTTTTTTCAAAAATAATTTCTAGGTACATAAGTATCTATTTAATCATATAAACACCAAAAAATTCCAAGATTCAACCACTAGCTAGGAACGGTCATTCCCGCCGTTTTGACCGCGTTTTGAAACAGGCATAAAAAATTCAGAAAAAATTAAAAAATTGGGAAACCTTCGCATTGTGTCATGATATGTGGCCAAGTTCCTAGGAAAAATAGTAAACTTGTAATACGGCAATTATTTAAAAAAAGTGTTCTCAGAAACGAGCTATCACGTGTGGAGATCAATGGCTTTCAAGCCAAATGATCAATATTATGGCCACATCCATGGCATAGTTTGTTCAAATGATCTCATATTGTGCACAAGGGTGCATATTGGAATGGCAAACAATGTTGCCCAAGGAAGTTTTCATTTTCGTTGGACGAAAAAACCATTTTCCATTTTTCGAGTGCCCGAAAGGAGGTTTTTTTGTGAAGGAACTACCAAATAATTGTTGCAAAATTGGACCAAATCATTTTTATAAAATACTAGGCCATATTTAATGCACAATTGACAAAATGGTTGGGTGTCAAAAGTTTTGATCCACCTCTCGTGAAAAAGACAAATTTCCGCCGATTCAGTTGGAAGCGGGTCAAATTTGAACTGTAGCTACCTTGTAGTTTGCTATTTATTTTTTACAAAAATCATTTCTAGGTACATAAGTATCTATTTAATCATAGAAACACCAAAAAATTCCAAGATTCAACCACTAGCTAGGAACGGTCATTCCTGCCGTTTTGACCGCATTTTGAAACGGGCATAAAAAATTCAAAAAAAAATCAAAAAATTGGGAAACCTTCGCATTGTGTCATTATATGTGGCCAAGTTCCTAGGAAAAATAATAAACTTGTAATACGTCAATTATTTTAAAAAAGTGTTCTCAGAAACGAGCTGTCACGTGTGGAGATCAATGGCTTTCAAGCCAAATGATCAATCTTATGGCCACATCGATGGCATAGTTTGTTCAAATGATCTCATATTGTGCACAAGGGTGCATATTGGAATGGCAAACAATGTTGCCCAAGGAAGTTTTCATTTTCGTTGGACGAAAAAACCATTTTCCATTTTTCGAGTGCCCGAAAGAAGGTTTTTATTGAAGGAACTACCAAATAATTGTTGCAAAATGGACCAAATCATTTTTCTAAAATACTAGGCCATATTTAATACACAATTGACAAAATGGTTGGGTGTCAAAAGTTTTGATCCACCTCTCGTGAAAAAGACAAATTTCCGCCGATTCAGCTGGAAGCGGGTCAAATTTGAACTGTAGCTACCTTGTAGTTTGCCCTTTATTTTTTTCAAAAATCATTTCTAGGTACATAAGTATCTATTTAATCATAGAAACACCAAAAAATTCCAAGATTCAACCACTAGCTAGGAACGGTCATTCCCGCCGTTTTGACCGCGTTTTGAAACGGGCATAAAAAATTCAAAAAAAATCAAAAAATTGGAAAACCTTCGCATTGTGTCATTATATGTGGCCAAGTTCCTAGGAAAAATAGTAAACTTGTAATACGGCAATTATTTTAAAAAAGTGTTCTCAGAAACGAGCTACCACGTGTGGAGATCAATGGCTTTCAAGCCAAATGATCAATCTTATGGCCACATCCATGGCATAGTTTGTTCAAATGATCTCATATTGTGCACAAGGGTGCATATTGGAATGGCAAACAATGTTGCCCAAGGAAGTTTTCATTTTCGTTGGACGAAAAAACCATTTTCCATTTTTCGAGTGCCCGAAAGAAGGTTTTTATTGAAGGAACTACCAAATAATTGTTGCAAAATGGACCAAATCATTTATCTAAAATACTAGGCCATATTTAATACACAATTGACAAAATGGTTGGGTGTCAAAAGTTTTGATCCACCTCTCGTGAAAAAGACAAATTTCCGCCGATTCAGCTGGAAGTGGGTCAAATTTGAACTGTAGCTACCTTGTAGTTTGCCCTTTATTTTTTTCAAAAATCATTTCTAGGTACATAAGTATCTATTTAATCATAGAAACACCAAAAAATTCCAAGATTCAACCACTAGCTAGGAACGGTCATTCCCGCCGTTTTGACCGCGTTTTGAAACGGGCATAAAAAATTCAAAAAAAATCAAAAAATTGGGAAACCTTCGCATTGTGTCATTATATGTGGCCAAGTTCCTAGGAAAAATAGTAAACTTGTAATACGGCAATTATTTTAAAAAAGTGTTCTCAGAAACGAGCTATCACGTGTGGAGATCAATGGCTTTCAAGCCAAATGATCAATCTTATGGCCACATCCATGGCATACTTTGTTCAAATGATCTCATATTGTGCACAAGGGTGCATATTGGAATGGCAAACAATGTTTCCCAAGGAAGTTTTCATTTTCGTTGGACGAAAAAACCATTTTCCATTTTTCGAGTGCCCGAAAGGAGGTTTTTTTGTGAAGGAACTACCAAATAATTGTTGCAAAATTGGACCAAATCATTTTTATAAAATACTAGGCCATATTTAATGCACAATTTACGAAATGGTTGGGTGTCAAAAGTTTTGATCCACCTCTCGTGAAAAAGACAAATTTCTGCCGATTTAGCTGGAAGCGGGTCAAATTTGAACTGTAGCTACCTTGTAGTTTGCTATTTATTTTTTTCAAAAATCATTTCAAGGTACATAAGTATCTATTTAATCATAGAAACACCAAAAAAATTCCAAGATTCAACAACTAGCTAGGAACGGTCATTCGCGCCGTTTTGACCGCATTTTGAAACGGGCATAAACAATTCAAAGAAAAATCAAAAAATTGGGAAACCTTTGCATTGTGTCATTATATGTGGCCAAGTTCCTAGGAAAAATAATAAACTTGTAATACGGCAATTATGTTAAAAAAGTGTTCTCAGAAACGAGCTATCACGTGTGGAGATCAATCGCTTTCAAGCCAAATGATCAATCTTATGGCCACATCCATGACATAGTTTGTTCAAATGATCTCATATTGTGCACAATGGTGCATATTGGAATGGCAAACAATGTTGCCCAAGGAAGTTTTCATTTTCGTTGTACGAAAAAACCATTTTCCATTTTTCGAGTGCCCGAAAGGAGGTTTTTTTGTGAAGGAACTACCAAATAATTGTTGCAAAATTGGACCAAATCATTTTTATAAAATACTAGGCCATATTTAATGCACAATTGACAAAATGGTTGGGTGTCAAAAGTTTTGATCCACCTCTCGTGAAAAAGACAAATTTCAGCTGATTCAGTTGGAAGCGGGTCAAATTTGAACTGTAGCTACCTTGTAGTTTGCTATTTATTTTTTTCAAAAATCATTTCTAGGTACATAAGTATCTATTTAATCATAGAAACACCAAAAAATTCCAAGATTCAACCACTAGCTAGGAACGGTCATTCCCGCCGTTTTGACCGCATTTTGAAACGGGCATAAAAAATTCAAAAAAAACAAAAAATTGGGAAACCATCGCATTGTGTCATTATATGTGGCCAAGTTCCTAGGAAAAATAATAAACATTGTAATACGGCAATTATTTTAAAAAAGTGTTCTCAGAAACGAGCTATCACGTGTGGAGATCAATGGCTTTCAAGCCAAATGATCAATCTTATGGCCACATCCATGGCATAGTTTGTTCAAATGATCTCATAGTGTGCACAAGGTTGCATATTGGAATGGCAAACAATGTTGCCCAAGGAAGTTTTCATTTTCGTTGGACGAAAAAACCATTTTCCATTTTTCGAGTGCCCGAAAGGAGGTTTTTTGTGAAGGAACTACCAAATAATTGTTGCAAAATGGACCAAATAATTTTTCTAAAATACTAGGCCATATTTAATGCACAATTGACAAAATGGTTGGGTGTCAAAAGTTTTGATCCACCTCTCGTGAAAAAGACAAATTTCCGCCGATTCAGTTGGAAGCGGGTCAAATTTGAACTGTAGCTACCTTGTAGTTTGCTATTTAGTTTTTTCAAAAATCATTTCTAGGTACATAAGTATCTATTTAATCATAGAGACTCCAAAAAATTCCAAGATTTAACCACTAGCTAGGAACGGTCATTCCCGCTGTTTTGACCGCATTTTGAAACGGGCATAAAAAATTCAAAAAAAATCAAAAAATTGGGAAACCTTTGCATTGTGTCATTATATGTGGCCAAGTTCCCAGGAAAAATAATAAACTTGTAATACGGCAATTATTTTAAAAAAAAATTCTCAGAAACGAGCTATCACGTGTGGAGATCAATGGCTTTCAAGCCAAATGATCAATCTTATGGCCACATCCATGGCATAGTTTGTTCAAATGATCTCATATTGTGCACAAGGGTGCATATTGGAATGGCAAACAATGTTGCCCAAGGAAGTTTTCATTTTCGTTGGACGAAAAAACCATTTTCCATTTTTCGAGTGCCCGAAAGGAGGTTTTTTGTGAAGGAACTACCAAATAATTGTTGCAAAATGGACCAAATCATTTTTATAAAATAATAGGCCATATTTAATGCACAATTGACAAAATGGTTGGGTGTCAAAATTTTTGATCTACCTCTCGTGAAAAAGACAAATTTCTGCCGATTCAGCTGGAAGCGGGTCAAATTTGAACTGTAGCTACCTTGTAGTTTGCCCTTTATTTTTTTCAAAAATCATTTCTAGGTACATAAGTATCTATTTAATCATAGAAACACCAAAAAATTCCAAGATTCAACCACTAGCTAGGAACGGTCATTCCCGCCGTTTTGACCGCGTTTTCAAACGGGCATAAAAAATTCAAAAAAAATCAAAAAATTGGGAAACCTTCGCATTCTGTCATTATATGTGGCCAAGTTCCTAGGAAAAATAGTAAACTTGTAATACGGCAATTATTTTTAAAAAGTGTTCTCAGAAACGAGCTATCACGTGTGGAGATCAATGGCTTTCAAGCCAAATGATCAATCTTATGGCCACATCCATGGCATAGTTTGTTCAAATGATCTCATATTGTGCACAAGGGTGCATATTGGAATGGCAAACAATGTTTCCCAAGGAAGTTTTCATTTTCGTTGGACGAAAAAACCATTTTCCATTTTTCGAGTGCCCGAAAGGAGGTTTTTTTGTGAAGGAACTACCAAATAATTGTTGCAAAATTGGACCAAATCATTTTTATAAAATACTAGGCCATATTTAATGCACAATTGACGAAATGGTTGGGTGTCAAAAGTTTTGATCCACCTCTCATGAAAAAGACAAATTTCCGGCGATTCAGCTGGAAGCGGGTCAAATTTGAACTGTAGCTACCTTGTAGTTTGCTATTTATTTTTTTCAAAAATCATTTCAAGGTACATAAGTATCTATTTAATCATAGAAACACCAAAAAAATTCCAAGATTCAACAACTAGCTAGGAACGGTTATTCCCGCCGTTTTGACCGCATTTTGAAACGGGCATAAACAATTCAAAGAAAAATCAAAAAATTGGGAAACCTTTGCATTGTGTCATTATATGTGGCCAAGTTCCTAGGAAAAATAATAAACTTGTAATACGGCAATTATGTTAAAAAAGTGTTCTCAGAAACGAGCTATCACGTGTGGAGATCAATGGCATTCAAGCCAAATGATCAATCTTATGGCCACATCCATGACATAGTTTGTTCAAATGATCTCATATTGTTCACAATGGTGCATATTGGAATGGCAAACAATGTTGCCCAAGGAAGTTTTCATGTTCATTGTACGAAAAAACCATTTTCCATTTTTCGAGTGCCCGAAAGGAGGTTTTTTTGTGAAGGAACTACCAAATAATTGTTGCAAAATTGGACCAAATCATTTTTATAAAATACTAGGCCATATTTAATGCACAATTGACAAAATGGTTGGGTGTCAAAAGTTTTGATCCACCTCTCGTGAAAAAGACAAATTTCAGCCGATTCAGTTGGAAGCGGGTCAAATTTGAACTGTAGCTACCTTGTAGTTTGCTATTTATTTTTTTCAAAAATCATTTCTAGGTACATAAGTATCTATTTAATCATAGAAACACCAAAAAATTCCAAGATTCAACCACTAGCTAGGAACGGTCATTCCCGCCGTTTTGACCGCATTTTGAAACGGGCATAAAAAATTCAAAAAAATCAAAAAATTGGGAAACCATCGCATTGTGTCATTATATGTGGCCAAGTTCCTAGGAAAAATAATAAACATTGTAATACGGCAATTATTTTAAAAAAGTGTTCTCAGAAACGAGCTATCACGTGTGGAGATCAATGGCTTTCAAGCCAAATGATCAATCTTATGGCCACATCCATGGCATAGTTTGTTCAAATGATCTCATATTGTGCACAAGGTTGCATATTGGAATGGCAAACAATGTTGCCCAAGGAAGTTTTCATTTTCGTTGGACGAAAAAACCATTTTCCATTTTTCGTGTGCCCGAAAGGAGGTTTTTTGTGAAGGAACTACCAAATAATTGTTGCAAAATGGACCAAATCATTTTTCTAAAATACTAGGCCATATTTAATGCACAATTGACAAAATGGTTGGGTGTCAAAAGTTTTGATCCACCTCTCGTGAAAAAGACAAATTTCCGCCGATTCAGCTGGAAGCGGGTCAAATTTGAACTGTAGCTACCTTGTAGTTTGCCCTTTATTTTTTTCAAAAATCATTTCTAGATACATAAGTATCTATTTAATCATAGAAACACCAAAAAATTCCAAGATTCAACCACTAGCTAGGAACGGTCATTCCCGTCGTTTTGACCGCGTTTTGAAACGGGCCTAAAAATTCAAAAAAAATCAAAAAGTTGGGAAACCTTCGCATTGTGTCATGATATGTGGCCAAGGTCCTAGGAAAAATAGTAAACTTGTAATACGGCAATTATTTTAAAAAAGTGTTCTCAGAAACGAGCTATCACGTGTGGAGATCAATGGCTTTCAAGCCAAATGATCAATCTTATGGCCACATCCATGGCATAGTTTGTTCAAATAATCTCATATTGTGCACAAGGGTGCATATTGGAATGGCAAACAATGTTGCCCAAGGAAGTTTTCATTTTCGTTGGATGAAAAAACCATTTTCCATTTTTCGAGTGCCCGAAATGAGGTTTTTTTGTGAAGGAACTACCAAATAATTGTTGCAAAATTGGACCAAATCATTTTTATAAAATACTAGGCCATATTTAATGCACAATTGACAAAATGGTTGGGTGTCAAAAGTTTTGATCCACCTCTCGTGAAAAAGACAAATTTCCGCCGATTCAGATGGAAGCGGGTCAAATTTGAACTGTAGCTACCTTGTAGTTTGCTATTTATTTTTTTCAAAAATCATTTCTAGGTACATAAGTATCTATTTAATCATAGAAACACCAAAAAATTCCAAGATTCAACCACTAGCTAGGAACGGTCATTCCCGCCGTTTTGACCGCATTTTGAAACGGGCATAAAAAATTCAAAAAAAATCAAAAAATTGGGAAACCTTCGCATTGTGTCATTATATGTGGCCAAGTTCCTAGGAAAAATAATAAACTTGTAATACGGCAATTATTTTAAAAAAGTGTTCTCAGAAACGAGCTATCACGTGTGGAGATCAATGGCTTTGAAGCCAAATGATCAATCTTATGGCCACATCCATGGCATAGTTTGTTCAAATGATCTCATATTGTGCACAAGGGTGCATATTGGAATGGCAAACAATGTTGCCCAAGGAAGTTTTCATTTTCGTTGGACGAAAAAACCATTTTCCATTTTTCGAGTGCCCGAAAGGAGGTTTTATGTGAAGGAACTACCAAATAATTGTTGCAAAATGGACCAAATCATTTTTCTAAAATACTAGGCCATATTTAATGCACAATTGACAAAATGGTTGGGTGTCAAAAGTTTTGATCCACCTCTCGTGAAAAAGAAAAATTCCCGCCGATTCAGCTGGAAGCGGGTCAAATTTGAACTGTAGCTACCTTGTAGTTTGCCCTTTATTTTTTTCAAAAATCATTTCTAGGTACATAAGTATCTATTTAATCATAGAAACACCAAAAAATTCGAAGATTCAACCACTAGCTAGGAACGGTCATTCCCGCCATTTTGACCGCGTTTTGAAACGGGCATAAAAAATTCAGAAAAAATTAAAAAATTGGGAAACCTTCGCATTGTGTCATTATATGTGGCCAAGTTCCTAGTAAAAATAGTAAACTTGTAATACGGCAATTATTTTAAAAAAGTGTTCTCAGAAACGAGCTATCACGTGTGGAGATCAATGGCTTTCAAGCCAAATGATCAATATTATGGCCACATCCATGGCATAGTTTGTTCAAATGATCTCATATTGTGCACAAGGGTGCATATTGTAATGGCAAACAATGTTGCCCAAGGAAGTTTTCATTTTCGTTGGACGAAAAAACCATTTTCCATTTTTCGAGTGCCCGAAAGGAGGTTTTTTTGTGAAGGAACTACCAAATAATTGTTGCAAAATTGGACCAAATAATTTTTATAAAATACTAGGCCATATTTAATGCACAATTGACAAAATGGTTGGGTGTCAAAAGTTTTGATCCACCTCTCGTGAAAAAGACAAATTTCCGCCGATTCAGTTGGAAGCAGGTCAAATTTGAACTGTAGCTACCTTGTAGTTTGCGATTTATTTTTTTCAAAAATCATTTCTAGGTACATAAGTATCTATTTAATCATAGAAACACCAAAAAATTCCAAGATTCAACCACTAGCTAGGAACGGTCATTCCCGCCGTTTTGACCCCATTTTGAAACGGGCATAAAAAATTCAGAAAAAATCAAAAAATTGGGAAACCTTCGCATTGTGTCATTATATGTGGCCAAGTTCCTAGGAAAAATAATAAACTTGTAATACGGCAATTATTTAAAAAAGTGTTCTCAGAAACGAGCTATCACGTGTGGAGATCAATGGCTTTCAACCAAATGATCAATCTTATGGCCACATCCATGGCATAGTTTGTTCAAATGATCTCATATTGTGCACAAGGGTGCATATTGGAATGGCAAACAATGTTGCCCAAGGAAGTTTTCATTTTCGTTGGACGAAAAAACCATTTTCCATTTTTCGAGTGCCCGAAAGGAGGTTTTTATTGAAGGAACTACCAAATAATTGTTGCAAAATGGACCAAATCATTTATCTAAAATACTAGGCCATATTTAATACACAATTGACAAAATGGTTGGGTGTCAAAAGTTTTGATCCACCTCTCGTGAAAAAGACAAATTTCCGCCGATTCAGCTGGAAGTGGGTCAAATTTGAACTGTAGCTACCTTGTAGTTTGCCCTTTATTTTTTTCAAAAATCATTTCTAGGTAAATAAGTATCTATTTAATCATAGAAACACCAAAAAATTCCAAGATTCAACCACTAGCTAGGAACGGTCATTCCCGCCGTTTTGACCGCGTTTTGAAACGGGCATAAAAAATTCAAAAAAAATCAAAAAATTGGGAAACCTTCGCATTGTGTCATTATATGTGGCCAAGTTCCTAGGAAAAATAGTAAACTTGTAATACGGAAATTATTTTAAAAAAGTGTTCTCAGAAACGAGCGATCACGTGTGGAGATCAATGGCTTTCAAGCCAAATGATCAATCTTATGGCCACATCCATGGCATAGTTTGTTCAAATGATCTCATAATGTGCACAAGGGTGCATATTGGAATGGCAAACAATGTTTCCCAAGGAAGTTTTCATTTTCGTTGGACGAAAAAACCATTTTCCATTTTTCGAGTGCCCGAAAGGAGGTTTTTTTGTGAAGGAACTACCAAATAATTGTTGCAAAATTGGACCAAATCATTTTTATAAAATACTAGGCCATATTTAATGCACAATTGACGAAATGGTTGGGTGTCAAAAGTTTTGATCCACCTCTCGTGAAAAAGACAAATTTCCGCCGATTCAGTTGGAAGCGGGTCAAATTTGAACTGTAGCTACCTTGTAGTTTGCTATTTATTTTTTTCAAAAATCATTTCAAGGTACATAAGTATCTATTTAATCATAGAAACACCAAAAAAATTCCAAGATTCAACCACTAGCTAGGAACGGTCATTCCCGCCGTTTTGACCGCATTTTGAAACGGGCATAAACAATTCAAAGAAAAATCAAAAAATTGGGAAACCTTTGCATTGTGTCATTATATGTGGCCAAGTTCTTAGGAAAAATAATAAACTTGTAATACGGCAATTATGTTAAAAAAGTGTTCTCAGAAACGAGCTATCACGTGTGGAGATCAATGGCTTTCAAGCCAAATGATCAATCTTATGGCCACATCCATGACATAGTTTGTTCAAATGATCTCATATTGTGCACAATGGTGCATATTGGAATGGCAAACAATGTTGCCCAAGGAAGTTTTCATTTTCGTTGTACGAAAAAACCATTTTCCATTTTTCGAGTGCCCGAAAGGAGGTTTTTTTGTGAAGGAACTACCAAATAATTGTTGCAAAATTGGACCAAATCATTTTTATAAAATACTAGGCCATATTTAATGCACAATTGAAAAAATGGTTGGGTGTCAAAAGTTTTGATCCACCTCTCGTGAAAAAGACAAATTTCCGCCGATTCAGTTGGAAGCCGGTCAAATTTGAACTGTAGCTACCTTGTAGTTTGCTATTTATTTTTTTCAAAAATCATTTCTAGGTACATAAGTATCTATTTAATCATAGAAACACCAAAAAATTCCAAGATTCAACCACTAGCTAGGAACGGTCATTCCCGCCGTTTTGACCACATTTTGAAACGGGCATAAAAAATTCAAAAAAAATCAAAAAATTGGGAAACCTTCGCATTGTGTCATTATATGTGGCCAAGTTCCTAGGAAAAATAATAAACTTGTAATACGGCAATTATTTTAAAAAAGTGTTCTCAGAAACGAGCTATCACGTGTGGAGATCAATGGCTTTCAAGCCAAATGATCAATCTTATGGCCACATCCATGGCATAGTTTGTTCAAATGATCTCATATTGTGCACAAGGGTGCATATTGGAATGGCAAACAATGTTGCCCAAGGAAGTTTTCATTTTCGTTGGACGAAAAAACCATTTTCCATTTTTCGAGTGCCCGAAAGGAGGTTTTTTGTGAAGGAACTACCAAATAATTGTTGCAAAATGGACCAAATCATTTTTCTAAAATACTAGGCCATATTTAATGCACAATTGACAAAATGGTTGGGTGTCAAAAGTTTTGATCCACCTCTCGTGAAAAAGAAAAATTCCCGCCGATTCAGCTGGAAGCGGGTCAAATTTGAACTGTAGCTACCTTGTAGTTTGCCCTTTATTTTTTTCAAAAATCATTTCTAGGTACATAAGTATCTATTTAATCATAGAAACACCAAAAAATTCCAAGATTCAACCACTAGCTAGGAACGGTCATTCCCGCCATTTTGACCGCGTTTTGAAACGGGCATAAAAAATTCAGAAAAAATTAAAAAATTGGGAAACCTTCGCATTGTGTCATTATATGTGGCCAAGTTCCTAGTAAAAACAGTAAACTTGTAATACGGCAATTATTTTAAAAAAGTGTTCTCAGAAACGAGCTATCACGTGTGGAGATCAATGGCTTTCAAGCCAAATGATCAATATTATGGCCACATCCATGGCATAGTTTGTTCTAATGATCTCATATTGTGCACAAGGGTGCATATTGGAATGGCAAACAATGTTGCCCAAGGAAGTTTTCATTTTCGTTGGACGAAAAAACCATTTTCCATTTTTCGAGTGCCCGAAAGGAGGTTTTTTTGTGAAGGAACTACCAAATAATTGTTGCAAAATTGGACCAAATCATTTTTATAAAATACTAGGCCATATTTAATTCACAATTGACAAAATGGTTGGGTGTCAAAAGTTTTGATCCACCTCTCGTGAAAAAGACAAATTTCCGCCGATTCAGTTGGAAGCGGGTCAAATTTGAACTGTAGCTACCTTGTAGTTTGCGATTTATTTTTTTCAAAAATCATTTCTAGGTACATAAGTATCTATTTAATCATAGAAACACCAAAAAATTCCAAGATTCAACCACTAGCTAGGAACGGTCATTCCCGCCATTTTGACCCCATTTTGAAACGGGCATAAAAAATTCAGAAAAAATCAAAAAATTGGGAAACCTTCGCATTGTGTCATTATATGTGGCCAAGTTCCTAGGAAAAATAATAAACTTGTAATACGGCAATTATTTTAAAAAAGTGTTCTCAGAAACGAGCTATCACGTGTGGAGATCAATGGCTTTCAAGCCAAATGATCAATCTTATGGCCACATCCATGGCATAGTTTGTTCAAATGATCTCATATTGTGCACAAGGGTGCATATTGGAATGGCAAACAATGTTGCCCAAGGAAGTTTTCATTTTCGTTGGACGAAAAAACCATTTTCCATTTTTCGAGTGCCCGAAAGGAGGTTTTTATTGAAGGAACTACCAAATAATTGTTGCAAAATGGACCAAATCATTTATCTAAAATACTAGGCCATATTTAATACACAATTGACAAAATGGTTGGGTGTCAAAAGTTTTGATCCACCTCTCGTGAAAAAGACAAATTTCCGCCGATTCAGCTGGAAGTGGGTCAAATTTGAACTGTAGCTACCTTGTAGTTTGCCCTTTATTTTTTTCAAAAATCATTTCTAGGTACATAAGTATCTACTTAATCATAGAAACACCAAAAAATTCCAAGATTCAACCACTAGCTAGGAACGGTCATTCCCGCCGTTTTGACCGCGTTTTGAAACGGGCATAAAAAATTCAAAAAAAATCAAAAAATTGGGAAACCTTCGCATTGTGTCATTATATGTGGCCAAGTTCCTAGG
This sequence comes from Triticum aestivum, assembly GCF_018294505.1. Lineage (NCBI taxonomy): Eukaryota > Viridiplantae > Streptophyta > Magnoliopsida > Poales > Poaceae > Triticum > Triticum aestivum. The sequence continues at coordinate 628,920,399 of NC_057806.1, forward strand.
AAAAATAGTAAACTTGTAATACGGCAATTATTTTAAAAAAGTGTTCTCAGAAACGAGCTATCACGTGTGGAGATCAATGGCTTTCAAGCCAAATGATCAATCTTATGGCCACATGCATGGCATAGTTTGTTCAAATGATCTCATATTGCGCACAAGGGTGCATATTGGAATGGCAAACAATGTTTCCCAAGGAAGTTTTCATTTTCGTTGGACGAAAAAACCATTTTCCATTTTTCGAGTGCCCGAAAGGAGGTTTTTTTGTGAAGGAACTACCAAATAATTGTTGCAAAATTGGACCAAATCATTTTTATAAAATACTAGGCCATATTTAATGCACAATTGACGAAATGGTTGGGTGTCAAAAGTTTTGATCCACCTCTCGTGAAAAAGACAAATTTCCGCCGATTCAGGTGGAAGCGGGTCAAATTTGAACTGTAGCTACCTTGTAGTTTGCTATTTATTTTTTTCAAAAATCATTTCAAGGTACATAAGTATCTATTTAATCATAGAAACACCAAAAAAATTCCAAGATTCAACCACTAGCTAGGAACGGTCATTCCCGCCGTTTTGACCGCATTTTGAAACGGGCATAAACAATTCAAAGAAAAATCAAAAAATTGGGAAACCTTTGCATTGTGTCATTATATGTGGCCAAGTTCCTAGGAAAAATAATAAACTTGTAATACGGCAATTATGTTAAAAAAGTGTTCTCAGAAACGAGCTATCACGTGTGGAGATCAATGGCTTTCAAGCCAAATGATCAATCTTATGGCCACATCCATGACATAGTTTGTTCAAATGATCTCATATTGTGCACAATGGTGCATATTGGAATGGCATACAATGTTGCCCAAGGAAGTTTTCATTTTCGTTGTACGAAAAAACCATTTTCCATTTTTCGAGTGCCCGAAAGGAGGTTTTTTTGTGAAGGAACTACCAAATAATTGTTGCAAAATTGGACCAAATCATTTTTATAAAATACTAGGCCATATTTAATGCACAATTGACAAAATGGTTGGGTGTCAAAAGTTTTGATCCACCTCTCGTGAAAAAGACAAATTTCAGCCGATTCAGTTGGAAGCGGGTCAAATTTGAACTGTAGCTACCTTGTAGTTTGCTATTTATTTTTTTCAAAAATCATTTCTAGGTACATAAGTATCTATTTAATCATAGAAACACCAAAAAATTCCAAGATTCAACCACTAGCTAGGAACGGTCATTCCCGCCGTTTTGACCGCATTTTGAAACGGGCATAAAAAATTCAAAAAAATCAAAAAATTGGGAAACCTTCGCATTGTGTCATTATATGTGGCCAAGTTCCTAGGAAAAATAATAAACATTGTATTACGGCAATTATTTTAAAAAAGTGTTCTTAGAAACGAGCTATCACGTGTGGAGATCAATGGCTTTCAAGCCAAATGATCAATCTTATGGCCACATCCATGGCATAGTTTGTTCAAATGATCTCATATTGTGCACAAGGTTGCATATTGGAATGGCAAACAATGTTGCCCAAGGAAGTTTTCATTTTCGTTGGACGAAAAAACCATTTTCCATTTTTTGAGTGCCCGAAAGGAGGTTTTTTGTGAAGGAACTACCAAATAATTGTTGCAAAATGGACCAAATCATTTTTCTAAAATACTAGGCCATATTTAATGCACAATTGACAAAATGGTTGGGTGTCAAAAGTTTTGATCCACCTCTCGTGAAAAAGACAAATTTCCGCCGATTCAGCTTGAAGCGGGTCAAATTTGAACTGTAGCTACCTTGTAGTTTGCCCTTTATTTTTTTCAAAAATCATTTCTAGATACATAAGTATCTATTTAATCATAGAAACACCAAAAAATTCCAAGATTCAACCACTAGCTAGGAACGGTCATTCCCGTCGTTTTGACCGCGTTTTGAAACGGGCCTAAAAAATTCAAAAAAAATCAAAAAGTTGGGAAACCTTCGCATTGTGTCATGATATGTGGCCAAGTTCCTAGGAAAAATAGTAAACTTGTAATACAGCAATTATTTTAAAAAAGTGTTCTCAGAAACGAGCTATCACGTGTGGAGATCAATGGCTTTCAAGCCAAATGATCAATCTTATGGCCACATCCATGGCATAGTTTGTTCAAATAATCTCATATTGTGCACAAGGGTGCTTATTGGAATGGCAAACAATGTTGCCCAAGGAAGTTTTCATTTTCGTTGGATGAAAAAACCATTTTCCATTTTTCGAGTGCCCGAAAGGAGGTTTTTTTGTGAAGGAACTACCAAATAATTGTTGCAAAATTGGACCAAATCATTTTTATAAAATACTAGGCCATATTTAATGCACAATTGACAAAATGGTTGGGTGTCAAAAGTTTTGATCCACCTCTCGTGAAAAAAGACAAATTTCCGCCGATTCAGATGGAAGCGGGTCAAATTTGAACTGTAGCTACCTTGTAGTTCGCTATTTATTTTTTTCAAGAATCATTTCTAGGTACATAAGTATCTATTTAATCATAGAAACACCAAAAAATTCCAAGATTCAACCACTAGCTAGGAACGGTCATTCCCGCCGTTTTGACCGCATTTTGAAACGGGCATAAAAAATTCAAAAAAAATCAAAAAATTGGGAAACCTTCGCATTGTGTCATTATTTGTGGCCAAGTTCCTAGGAAAAATAATAAACTTGTAATACGGCAATTATTTTAAAAAAGTGTTCTCAGAAACGAGCTATCACGTGTGGAGATCAATGGCTTTGAAGCCAAATGATCAATCTTATGGCCACATCCATGGCATAGTTTGTTCAAATGATCTCATATTGTGCACAAGGGTGCATATTGGAATGGCAAACAATGTTGCCCAAGGAAGTTTTCATTTTCGTTGGACGAAAAAACCATTTTCCATTTTTCGAGTGCCCGAAAGGAGGTTTTTTGTGAAGGAACTACCAAATAATTGTTGCAAAATGGACCAAATCATTTTTCTAAAATACTAGGCCATATTTAATGCACAATTGACAAAATGGTTGGGTGTCAAAAGTTTTGATCCACCTCCCGTGAAAAAGAAAAATTCCCGCCGATTCAGCTGGAAGCGGGTCAAATTTGAACTGTAGCTACCTTGTAGTTTGCCCTTTATTTTTTTCAAAAATCATTTCTAGGTACATAAGTATCTATTTAATCATAGAAACACCAAAAAATTCCAAGATTCAACCACTAGCTAGGAACGGTCATTCCCGCCATTTTGACCGCGTTTTGAAACGGGCATAAAAAATTCAGAAAAAATTAAAAAATTGGGAAACCTTCGCATTGTGTCATTATATGTGGCCAAGTTCCTAGTAAAAACAGTAAACTTGTAATACGGCAATTATTTTAAAAAAGTGTTCTCAGAAACGAGCTATCACGTGTGGAGATTAATGGCTTTCAAGCCAAATGATCAATATTATGGCCACATCCATGGCATAGTTTGTTCTAATGATCTCATATTGTGCACAAGGGTGCATATTGGAATGGCAAACAATGTTGCCCAAGGAAGTTTTCATTTTCGTTGGACGAAAAAACCATTTTCCATTTTTCGAGTGCCCGAAAGGAGGTTTTTTTGTGAAGGAACTACCAAATAATTGTTGCAAAATTGGACCAAATCATTTTTATAAAATACTAGGCCATATTTAATGCACAATTGACAAAATGGTTGGGTGTCAAAAGTTTTGATCCACCTCTCGTGAAAAAGACAAATTTCCGCCGATTCAGTTGGAAGCGGGTCAAATTTGAACTGTAGCTACCTTGTAGTTTGCGATTTATTTTTTTCAAAAATCATTTCTAGGTACATAAGTATCTATTTAATCATAGAAACACCAAAAAATTCCAAGATTCAACCACTAGCTAGGAACGGTCATTCCCGCCGTTTTGACCCCATTTTGAAACGGGCATAAAAAATTCAAAAAAATCAAAAAATTGGGAAACCTTCGCATTGTGTCATTATATGTGGCCAAGTTCCTAGGAAAAATAATAAACTTGTAATACGGCAATTATTTTAAAAAAGTGTTCTCAGAAACGAGCTATCACGTGTGGAGTTCAATGGCTTTCAAGCCAAATGATCAATCTTATGGACACATCCATGGCATAGTTTGTTCAAATGATCTCATATTGTGCACAAGGGTGCATATTGGAATGGCAAACAATGTTGCCCAAGGAAGTTTTCATTTTCGTTGGACGAAAAAACCATTTTCCATTTTTCAAGTGCCCGAAAGGAGGTTTTTTGTGAAGGAACTACCAAATAATTGTTGCAAAATGGACCAAAGCATTTTTCTAAAATACTAGGCCATATTTAATACACAATTGACAAAATGGTTGGGTGTCAAAAGTTTTGATCCACCTCTCGTGAAAAAGACAAATTTTCGCCGATTCAGCTGGAAGCGGGTCAAATTTGAACTGTAGCTACCTTGTAGTTTGCTATTTATTTTTTTCAAAAATCATTTCTAGGTACATAAGTATCTATTTAATCATAGAAACACCAAAAAATTCCAAGATTTAACCACTAGCTAGGAACGGTCATTCCCGCCGTTTTGACCGCATTTTGAAACGGGCATAAAAAATTCAAAAAAAATCAAAAAATTGGGAAACCTTTGCATTGTGTCATTATATGTGGCCAAGTTCCTAGGAAAAATAATAAACTTGTAATACGACAATTATTTTAAAAAAGTGTTCTCAGAAACGAGCTATCACGTGTGGAGATCAATGGCTTTCAAGCCAAATGATCAATCTTATGGCCACATCCATGGCATAGTTTGTTCAAATGATCTCATATTGTGCACAAGGGTGCATATTGGAATGGCAAACAATGTTGCCCAAGGAAGTTTTCATTTTCGTTGGACGAAAAAACCATTTTCCATTTTTCGAGTGCCCGAAAGGAGGTTTTTTGTGAAGGAACTACCAAATAATTGTTGCAAAATGGACCAAATCATTTTTCTAAAATACTAGGCCATATTTAATGCACAATTGACAAAATGGTTGGGTGTCAAAAGTTTTGATCTACCTCTCGTGAAAAAGAAAAATTTCTGCCGATTCAGCTGGAAGCGGGTCAAATTTGAACTGTAGCTACCTTGTAGTTTGCCCTTTATTTTTTTCAAAAATCATTTCTATTTACATAAGTATCTATTTAATCATAGAAACACCAAAAAATTCCAAGATTCAACCACTAGCTAGGAACGGTCATTCTCGCCGTTTTGACCGCGTTTTGAAACGGGCATAAAAAATTCAAAAAAAATCAAAAAATTGGGAAACCTTCGCATTGTGTCATTATATGTGGCCAAGTTCCTAGGGAAAATAGTAAACTTGTAATACGGCAATTATTTTAAAAAAGTGTTCTCAGAAACGAGCTATCACGTGTGGAGATCAATGACTTTCAAGCCAAATGATCAATCTTATGGCCACATCCATGGCATAGTTTGTTCAAATGATCTCATATTGTGCACAAGGGTGCATATTGGAATGGCAAACAATGTTGCCCAAGGAAGTTTTCATTTTCGTTGGACGAAAAACCATTTTCCATTTTTCGAGTGCCCGAAAGGAGGTTTTTTTGTGAAGGAACTACCAAATAATTGTTGCAAAATTGGACCAAATCATTTTTATAAAATACTAGGCCATATTTAATGCACAATTGACAAAATGGTTGGGTGTCAAAAGTTTTGATCCACCTCTCATGAAAAAGACAAATTTCCGCCGATTCAGTTGGAAGCGGGTCAAATTTGAACTGTAGCTACCTTGTAGTTTGCTATTTATTTTTTTCAAAAATCATTTCTAGGTACATAAGTATCTATTTAATCATAGAAACACCAAAAAATTCCAAGATTCAACCACTAGCTAGGAACGGTCATTCCCGCCGTTTTGACCGCATTTTGAAACGGGCATAAAAAAATCAAAAAAAATCAAAAAATTGGGAAACCTTCGCATTGTGTCATTATATGTGGCCAAGTTCCTAGGAAAAATAATAAACTCGTAATACGGCAATTATTTTAAAAAAGTGTTCTCAGAAACGAGCTGTCACGCGTGGAGATCAATGGCTTTCAAGCCAAATGATCAATCTTATGGCCACATCCATGGCATAGTTTGTTCAAATGATCTCATATTGTTCACAAGGGTGCATATTGGAATGGCAAACAATGTTGCCCAAGGAAGTTTTCATTTTCGTTGGACGAAAAAACCATTTTCCATTTTTCGAGTGCCCAAAAGGAGGTTTTTTGTGAAGGAACTACCAAATAATTGTTGCAAAATGGACCAAATCATTTTTCTAAAATACTAGGCCATATTTAATACACAATTGACAAAATGGTTGAGTGTCAAAAGTTTTGATCCACCTCTCGTGAAAAAGACAAATTTCCGCCGATTCAGCTGGAATCGGGTCAAATTTGAACTGTAGCTACCTTGTAGTTTGCCCTTTATTTTTTTCAAAAATCATTTCTAGGTACATAAGTATATATTTAATCATAGAAACACCAAAAAATTCCAAGATTCAACCACTAGCTAGGAACGGTCATTCCCGCCGTTTTGACCGCGTTTTGAAACGGGCATAAAAAATTCAAAAAAAATCAAAAAATTGGGAAACCTTCGCATTGTGTCATTATATGTGGCCAAGTTCCTATGAAAAATAGTAAACTTGTAATACGGCAATTATTTTAAAAAAGTGTTCTCAGAAACGAGCTATCACGTGTGGAGATCAATGGCTTTCAAGCCAAATGATCAATCTTATGGCCACATCCATGGCATAGTTTGTTCAAATGATCTCATATTGTGCACAAGGGTGCATATTGGAATGGCAAACAATGTTGCCCAAGGAAGTTTTCATTTTCGTTGGACGAAAAAACCATTTTCCATTTTTCGAGTGCCCGAAAGGAGGTTTTTTTGTGAAGGAACTACCAAATAATTGTTGCAAAATTGGACCAAATCATTTTTATAAAATACTAGGCCATATTTAATGCACAATTAACAAAATGGTTGGGTGTCAAAAGTTTTGATCCACCTCTCGTGAAAAAGACAAATTTCCGCCGATTCAGTTGGAAGCGGGTCAAATTTGAACTGTAGCTACCTTGTAGTTTGCTATTTATTTTTTTCAAAAATCATTTCTAGGTACATAAGTATCTATTTAATCATAGAGACACCAAAAAATTCCAAGATTTAACCACTAGCTAGGAACGGTCATTCCCGCTGTTTTGACCGCATTTTGAAACGGGCATAAAAAATTCAAAAAAAATCAAAAAATTGGGAAACCTTTGCATTGTGTCATTATATGTGGCCAAGTTCCTAGGAAAAATAATAAACTTGTAATACGGCAATTATTTAAAAAAAAATTCTCAGAAACGAGCTATCACGTGTGGAGATCAATGGCTTTCAAGCCAAATGATCAATCTTATGGCCACATCCATGGCATAGTTTGTTCAAATGATCTCATATTGTGCACAAGGGTGCATATTGGAATGGCAAACAATGTTGCCCAAGGAAGTTTTCATTTTCGTTGGACGAAAAAACCATTTTCCATTTTTCGAGTGCCCGAAAGGAGGTTTTTTGTGAAGGAACTACCAAATAATTGTTGCAAAATGGACCAAATCATTTTTCTAAAATAATAGGCCATATTTAATGCACAATGGACAAAATGGTTGGGTGTCAAAATTTTTGATCTACCTCTCGTGAAAAAGACAAATTTCTGCCGATTCAGCTGGAAGCGGGTCAAATTTGAACTGTAGCTACCTTGTAGTTTGCCCTTTATTTTTTTCAAAAATCATTTCTAGGTACATAAGTATCTATTTAATCATAGAAACACCAAAAAATTCCAAGATTCAACCACTAGCTAGGAACGGTCATTCCCGCCGTTTTGACCGCGTTTTGAAACGGGCATAAAAAATTCACAAAAAATCAAAAAATTGGGAAACCTTCGCATTGTGTCATTTTATGTGGCCAAGTTCCTAGGGAAAATAGTAAACTTGTAATACGGCAATTATTTTAAAAAAGTGTTCTCAGAAACGAGCTATCACGTGTGGAGATCAATGGCTTTCAAGCCAAATGATCAATCTTATGGCCACATCCATGGCATAGTTTGTTCAAATGATCTCATATTGTGCACAAGGGTGCATATTGGAATGGCAAACAATGTTGCCCAAGGAAGTTTTCATTTTCGTTGGACGAAAAAACCATTTTCCATTTTTCGAGTGCCCGAAAGGAGGTTTTTTTGTGAAGGAACTACCAAATAATTGTTGCAAAATGGACCAAATCATTTTTATAAAATACTAGGCCATATTTAATACACAATTTACAAAATGGTTGGGTGTCAAAAGTTTTGATCCACCTCTCGTGAAAAAGACAAATTTCCGCCGATTCAGCTGGAAGCGGGTCAAATTTGAACTGTAGCTACCTTGTAGTTTGCCCTTTATTTTTTTCAAAAATCATTTCTAGGTACATAAGTATCTATTTAATCATAGAAACACCAAAAAATTCCAAGATTCAACCACTAGCTAGGAACGGTCATTCCCGCCGTTTTGACCGCATTTTGAAACGGGCATAAAAAATTCAAAAAAAATCAAAAAATTGGGAAACCTTCGCATTGTGTGATTATATGTGGCCAAGTTCCTATGAAAAATAGTAAACTTGTAATACGGCAATTATTTTAAAAAGTGCTCTCAGAAACGAGCTATCACGTGTGGAGATCAATGGCTTTCAAGCCAAATGATCAATCTTATGGCCACATCCATGGCATAGTTTGTTCAAATGATCTCATATTGTGCACAAGGGTGCATATTGGAATGGCAAACAATGTTGCCCAAGGAAGTTTTCATTTTCGTTGGACGAAAAAACCATTTTCCATTTTTCGAGTGCCCGAAAGGAGGTTTTTTTGTGAAGGAACTACCAAATAATTGTTGCAAAATTGGACCAAATCATTTTTATAAAATACTATGCCATATTTAATGCACAATTGACAAAATGGTTGGATGTCAAAAGTTTTGATCCACCTCTCGTGAAAAAGACAAATTTCCGCCGATTCAGTTGTAAGCGGGTCAAATTTGAACTCTGGCTACCTTGTAGTTTGCTATTTATTTTTTTCAAAAATCATTTCTAGGTACATAAGTATCTATTTAATCATAGAAACACCAAAAAATTCCAAGATTCAACCACTAGCTAGGAACGGTCATTCCCGCCGTTTTGACCGCATTTTGAAACGGGCATAAAAAATTCAAAAAAAATCAAAAAATTGGGAAACCTTCGCATTGTGTCATTATATGTGGCCAAGTTCCTAGGAAAAATAATAAACTTGTAATACGGCAATTATTTTAAAAAAGTGTTCTCAGAAACGAGCTGTCACGTGTGGAGATCAATGGCTTTCAAGCCAAATGATGAATCTTATGGCCACATCGATGGCATAGTTTGTTCAAATGATCTCATATTGTTCACAAGGGTGCATATTGGAATGGCAAACAATGTTGCCCAAGGAAGTTTTCATTTTCGTTGGACGAAAAAACCATTTTCCATTTTTCGAGTGCCCAAAAGGAGGTTTTTTGTGAAGGAACTACCAAATAATTGTTGCAAAATGGACCAAATCATTTTTCTAAAATACTAGGCCATATTTAATACACAATTGACAAAATGGTTGGGTGTCAAAAGTTTTGATCCACCTCTCGTGAAAAAGACAAATTTCCGCCGATTCAGCTGGAATCGGGTCAAATTTGAACTGTAGCTACCTTGTAGTTTGCCCTTTATTTTTTTCAAAAATCATTTCTAGGTACATAAGTATCTATTTAATCATAGAAACACCAAAAAATTCCAAGATTCAACCACTAGCTAGGAACGGTCATTCCCGCCGTTTTGACCGCGTTTTGAAACGGGCATAAAAAATTCAAAAAAAATCAAAAAATTGGGAAACCTTCGCATTGTGTGATTATATGTGGCCAAGTTCCTATGAAAAATAGTAAACTTGTAATACGGCAATTATTTTAAAAAGAGCTCTCAGAAACGAGCTATCACGTGTGGAGATCAATGGCTTTCAAGCCAAATGATCAATCTTATGGCCACATCCATGGCATAGTTTGTTCAAATGATCTCATATTGTGCACAAGGGTGCATATTGGAATGGCAAACAATGTTGCCCAAGGAAGTTTTCATTTTCGTTGGACGAAAAAACCATTTTCCATTTTTTGAGTGCCCGAAAGGAGGTTTTTTTGTGAAGGAACTACCAAATAATTGTTGCAAAATTGGACCAAATCATTTTTATAAAATACTATGCCATATTTAATGCACAATTGACAAAATGGTTGGATGTCAAAAGTTTTGATCCACCTCTCGTGAAAAAGACAAATTTCCGCCGATTCAGTTGTAAGCGGGTCAAATTTGAACTCTGGCTACCTTGTAGTTTGCTATTTATTTTTTTCAAAAATCATTTCTAGGTACATAAGTATCTATTTAATCATAGAAACACCAAAAAATTCCAAGATTCAACCACTAGCTAGGAACGGTCATTCCCGCCGTTTTGACCGCATTTTGAAACGGGCATAAAAAATTCAAAAAAAATCAAAAAATTGGGAAACCTTCGCATTGTGTCATTATATGTGGCCAAGTTCCTAGGAAAAATAATAAACTTGTAATACGGCAATTATTTTAAAAAAGTGTTCTCAGAAACGAGCTGTCACGTGTGGAGATCAATGGCTTTCAAGCCAAATGATGAATCTTATGGCCACATCGATGGCATAGTTTGTTCAAATGATCTCATATTGTTCACAAGGGTGCATATTGGAATGGCAAACAATGTTGCCCAAGGAAGTTTTCATTTTCGTTGGACGAAAAAACCATTTTCCATTTTTCGAGTGCCCAAAAGGAGGTTTTTTGTGAAGGAACTACCAAATAATTGTTGCAAAATGGACCAAATCATTTTTCTAAAATACTAGGCCATATTTAATACACAATTGACAAAATGGTTGGGTGTCAAAAGTTTTGATCCACCTCTCGTGAAAAAGACAAATTTCCGCCGATTCAGCTGGAATCGGGTCAAATTTGAACTGTAGCTACCTTGTAGTTTGCCCTTTATTTTTTTCAAAAATCATTTCTAGGTACATAAGTATCTATTTAATCATAGAAACACCAAAAAATTCCAAGATTCAACCACTAGCTAGGAACGGTCATTCCCGCCGTTTTGACCGCGTTTTGAAACGGGCATAAAAAATTCAAAAAAAATCAAAAAATTGGGAAACCTTCGCATTGTGTCATTATATGTGGCCAAGTTCCTATGAAAAATAGTAAACTTGTAATACGGCAATTATTTTAAAAAAGTGTTCTCAGAAACGAGCTATCACGTGTGGAGATCAATGGCTTTCAAGCCAAATGATCAATCTTATGGCCACATCCATGGCATAGTTTGTTCAAATGATCTCATATTGTGCACAAGGGTGCATATTGGAATGGCAAACAATGTTGCCCAAGGAAGTTTTCATTTTCGTTGGACGAAAAAACCATTTTCCATTTTTCGAGTGCCCGAAAGGAGGTTTTTTGTGAAGGAACTACCAAATAATTGTTGCAAAATGGACCAAATCATTTTTATAAAATACTAGGCCATATTTAATGCACAATTGACAAAATGGTTGGGTGTCAAAAGTTTTGATCCACCTCTCGTGAAAAAGAAAAATTTCCGCCGATTCAGCTGGAAGCGGGTCAAATTTGAACTGTAGCTACCTTGTAGTTTGCCCTTTATTTTTTTCAAAAAACATTTCTAGGTACATAAGTATCTATTTAATCATAGAAACACAAAAAAATTCCAAGATTCAACCACTAGCTAGGAACGGTCATTCCCGCCATTTTGACCGCGTTTTGAAACGGGCATAAAAAATTCAGAAAAAATTAAAAAATTGGGAAACCTTCGCATTGTGTCATTATATGTGGCCAAGTTCCTAGTAAAAATAGTAAACTTGTAATACGGCAATTATTTTAAAAAAGTGTTCTCAGAAACGAGCTATCACGTGTGGAGATCAATGGCTTTCAAGCCAAATGATCAATATTATGGCCACATCCATGGCATAGTTTGTTCAAATGATATCATATTGTGCACAAGGGTGCATATTGGAATGGCAAACAATGTTACCAAAGGAAGTTTTCATTTTCGTTGGACGAAAAAACCATTTTCCATTTTTCGAGTGCCCGAAAGGAGGTTTTTTTGTGAAGGAACTACCAAATAATTGTTGCAAAATTGGACCAAATCATTTTTATAAAATACTAGGCCATATTTAATGCACAATTGACAAAATGGTTGGGTGTCCAAAGTTTTGATCCACCTCTCGTGAAAAAGACAAATTTCCGCCGATTCAGTTGGAAGCGGGTCAAATTTGAACTGTAGCTACCTTGTAGTTTGCTATTTATTTTTTTCAAAAATCATTTCTAGGTACATAAGTATCTATTTAATCATAGAAACACCAAAAAATTCCAAGATTTAACCACTAGCTAGGAACGGTCATTCCCGCCGTTTTGACCGCATTTTGAAACGGGCATAAAAAATTCAAAAAAAATCAAAAAATTGGGAAACCTTTGCATTGTGTCATTATATGTGGCCAAGTTCCTAGGAAAAATAATAAACTTGTAATACGGCAATTATTTTAAAAAAGTGTTCTCAGAAACGAGCTATCACGTGTGGAGATCAATGGCTTTCAAGCCAAATGATCAATCTTATGGCCACATCCATGGCATAGTTTGTTCAAATGATCTCATATTGTGCACAAGGGTGCATATTGGAATGGCAAACAATGTTGCCCAAGGAAGTTTTCATTTTCGTTGGACGAAAAAACCATTTTCCATTTTTCGAGTGCCCGAAAGGAGGTTTTTTTGTGAAGGAACTACCAAATAATTGTTGCAAAATTGGACCAAATCATTTTTATAAAATACTAGGCCATATTTAATGCACAATTAACAAAATGGTTGGGTGTCAAAAGTTTTGATCCACCTCTCGTGAAAAAGACAAATTTCCGCCGATTCAGTTGGAAGCGGGTCAAATTTGAACTGTAGCTACCTTGTAGTTTGCTATTTATTTTTTTCAAAAATCATTTCTAGGTACATAAGTATCTATTTAATCATAGAGACACCAAAAAATTCCAAGATTTAACCACTAGCTAGGAACGGTCATTCCCGCTGTTTTGACCGCATTTTGAAACGGGCATAAAAAATTCAAAAAAAATCAAAAAATTGGGAAACCTTTGCATTGTGTCATTATATGTGGCCAAGTTCCTAGGAAAAATAATAAACTTGTAATACGGCAATTATTTTAAAAAAGTGTTCTCAGAAACGAGCTATCACGTGTGGAGATCAATGGCTTTCAAGCCAAATGATCAATCTTATGGCCACATCCATGGCATAGTTTGTTCAAATGATCTCATATTGTGCACAAGGGTGCATATTGGAATGGCAAACAATGTTGCCCAAGGAAGTTTTCATTTTCGTTGGACGAAAAAACCATTTTCCATTTTTCGAGTGCCCGAAAGGAGGTTTTTTGTGAAGGAACTACCAAATAATTGTTGCAAAATGGACCAAATCATTTTTCTAAAATAATAGTCCATATTTAATGCACAATTGACAAAATGGTTGGGTGTCAAAAGTTTTGATCTACCTCTCGTGAAAAAGACAAATTTCTGCCGATTCAGTTGGAAGCGGGTCAAATTTGAACTGTAGCTACCTTGTAGTTTGCCCTTTATTTTTTTCAAAAATCATTTCTAGGTACATAAGTATCTATTTAATCATAGAAACCCCAAAAAATTCCAAGATTCAACCACTAGCTAGGAACGGTCATTCCCGCCGTTTTGACCGCGTTTTGAAACGGGCATAAAAAATTCAAAAAAAATCAAAAAATTGGGAAACCTTCGCATTGTGTCATTTTATGTGGCCAAGTTCCTAGGGAAAATAGTAAACTTGTAATACGGCAATTATTTTAAAAAAGTGTTCTCAGAAACGAGCTATCACGTGTGGAGATCAATGGCTTTCAAGCCAAATGATCAATCTTATGGCCACATCCATGGCATAGTTTGTTCAAATGATCTCATATTGTGCACAAGGGTGCATATTGGAATGGCAAACAATGTTGCCCAAGGAAGTTTTCATTTTCGTTGGACGAAAAAACCATTTTCCATTTTTCGAGTGCCCGAAAGGAGGTTTTTTTGTGAAGGAACTACCAAATAATTGTTGCAAAATTGGACCAAATCATTTTTATAAAATACTAGGCCATATTTAATGCACAATTAACAAAATGGTTGGGTGTCAAAAGTTTTGATCCACCTCTCGTGAAAAAGACAAATTTCCGCCGATTCAGTTGGAAGCGGGTCAAATTTGAACTGTAGCTACCTTGTAGTTTGCTATTTATTTTTTTCAAAAATCATTTCTAGGTACATAAGTATCTATTTAATCATAGAAACACCAAAAAATTCCAAGATTCAACCACTAGCTAGGAACGGTCATTCCCGCCGTTTTGACCGCATTTTGAAACGGGCATAAAAAATTCAAAAAAAATCAAAAAATTGGGAAACCTTCGCATTGTGTCATTATATGTGGCCAAGTTCCTAGGAAAAATAATAAACTTGTAATACGGCAATTATTTTAAAAAAGTGTTCTCAGAAACGAGCTGTCACGTGTGGAGATCAATGGCTTTCAAGCCAAATGATGAATCTTATGGCCACATCGATGGCATAGTTTGTTCAAATGATCTCATATTGTTCACAAGGGTGCATATTGGAATGGCAAACAATGTTGCCCAAGGAAGTTTTCATTTTCGTTGGACGAAAAAACCATTTTCCATTTTTCGAGTGCCCAAAAGGAGGTTTTTTGTGAAGGAACTACCAAATAATTGTTGCAAAATGGACCAAATCATTTTTCTAAAATACTAGGCCATATTTAATACACAATTGACAAAATGGTTGGGTGTCAAAAGTTTTGATCCACCTCTCGTGAAAAAGACAAATTTCCGCCGATTCAGCTGGAATCGGGTCAAATTTGAACTGTAGCTACCTTGTAGTTTGCCCTTTATTTTTTTCAAAAATCATTTCTAGGTACATAAGTATCTATTTAATCATAGAAACACCAAAAAATTCCAAGATTCAACCACTAGCTAGGAACGGTCATTCCCGCCGTTTTGACCGCGTTTTGAAACGGGCATAAAAAATTCAAAAAAAATCAAAAAATTGGGAAACCTTCGCATTGTGTGATTATATGTGGCCAAGTTCCTATGAAAAATAGTAAACTTGTAATACGGCAATTATTTTAAAAAGAGCTCTCAGAAACGAGCTATCACGTGTGGAGATCAATGGCTTTCAAGCCAAATGATCAATCTTATGGCCACATCCATGGCATAGTTTGTTCAAATGATCTCATATTGTGCACAAGGGTGCATATTGGAATGGCAAACAATGTTGCCCAAGGAAGTTTTCATTTTCGTTGGACGAAAAAACCATTTTCCATTTTTTGAGTGCCCGAAAGGAGGTTTTTTTGTGAAGGAACTACCAAATAATTGTTGCAAAATTGGACCAAATCATTTTTATAAAATACTATGCCATATTTAATGCACAATTGACAAAATGGTTGGATGTCAAAAGTTTTGATCCACCTCTCGTGAAAAAGACAAATTTCCGCCGATTCAGTTGTAAGCGGGTCAAATTTGAACTCTGGCTACCTTGTAGTTTGCTATTTATTTTTTTCAAAAATCATTTCTAGGTACATAAGTATCTATTTAATCATAGAAACACCAAAAATTTCCAAGATTCAACCACTAGCTAGGAACGGTCATTCCCGCCGTTTTGACCGCATTTTGAAACGGGCATAAAAAATTCAAAAAAAATCAAAAAATTGGGAAACCTTCGCATTGTGTCATTATATGTGGCCAAGTTCCTAGGAAAAATAATAAACTTGTAATACGGCAATTATTTTAAAAAAGTGTTCTCAGAAACGAGCTGTCACGTGTGGAGATCAATGGCTTTCAAGCCAAATGATCAATCTTATGGCCACATCGATGGCATAGTTTGTTCAAATGATCTCATATTGTTCACAAGGGTGCATATTGGAATGGCAAACAATGTTGCCCAAGGAAGTTTTCATTTTCGTTGGACGAAAAAACCATTTTCCATTTTTCGAGTGCCCAAAAGGAGGTTTTTTGTGAAGGAACTACCAAATAATTGTTGCAAAATGGACCAAATCATTTTTCTAAAATACTAGGCCATATTTAATACACAATTGACAAAATGGTTGGGTGTCAAAAGTTTTGATCCACCTCTCGTGAAAAAGACAAATTTCCGCCGATTCAGCTGGAAGCGGGTCAAATTTGAACTGTAGCTACCTTGTAGTTTGCCCTTTATTTTTTTCAAAAATCATTTCTAGGTACATAAGTATCTATTTAATCATAGAAACACCAAAAAATTCCAAGATTCAACCACTAGCTAGGAACGGTCATTCCCGCCGTTTTGACCGCGTTTTGAAACGGGCATAAAAAATTCAAAAAAATCAAAAAATTGGGAAACCTTCGCATTGTGTGATTATATGTGGCCAAGTTCCTATGAAAAATAGTAAACTTGTAATACGGCAATTATTTTAAAAAGTGCTCTCAGAAACGAGCTATCACGTGTGGAGATCAATGGCTTTCAAGCCAAATGATCAATCTTATGGCCACATCCATGGCATAGTTTGTTCAAATGATCTCATATTGTGCACAAGGGTGCATATTGGAATGGCAAACAATGTTTCCCAAGGAAGTTTTCATTTTCGTTGGACGAAAAAACCATTTTCCATTTTTCGAGTGCCCGAAAGGAGGTTTTTTTGTGAAGGAACTACCAAATAATTGTTGCAAAATTGGACCAAATCATTTTTATAAAATACTAGGCCATATTTAATGCACAATTGACAAAATGGTTGGGTGTCAAAAGTTTTGATCCACCTCTCGTGAAAAAGACAAATTTCCGCCGATTCAGTTGGAAGCGGGTCAAATTTGAACTGTAGCTACCTTGGAGTTTGCTATTTATTTTTTTCAAAAATCATTTCTAGGTACATAAGTATCTATTTAATCATAGAAACACCAAAAAATTCCAAGATTCAACCACTAGCTAGGAACGGTCATTCCCGCCGTTTTGACCGCATTTTGAAACGGGCATAAAAAATTCAAAAAAAATCAAAAAATTGGGAAACCTTCGCATTGTGTCATTATATGTGGCCAAGTTCCTAGGAAAAATAATAAACTTGTAATACGGCAATTATTTTAAAAAAGTTTTCTCAGAAACGAGCTATCACGTGTGGAGATCAATGGCTTTCAAGCCAAATGATCAATCTTATGGCCACATCCATGGCATAGTTTGTTCAAATGATCTCATATTGTGCACAAGGGTGCATATTGGAATGGCAAACAATGTTGCCCAAGGAAGTTTTCATTTTCGTTGGACGAAAAAACCATTTTCCATTTTTCGAGTGCCCGAAAGGAGGTTTTTATTGAAGGAACTACCAAATAATTGTTGCAAAATGGACCAAATCATTTTTCTAAAATACTAGGCCATATTTAATACACAATTGACAAAATGGTTGGGTGTCAAAAGTTTTGATCCACCTCTCGTGAAAAAGACAAATTTCCGCCGATTCAGTTGGAAGCGGGTCAAATTTGAACTGTAGCTACCTTGTAGTTTGCCCTTTTTTTTCAAAAATCATTTCTAGGTACATAAGTATCTATTTAATCATAGAAACACCAAAAAATTCCAAGATTCAACCACTAGCTAGGAACGGTCATTCCCGCCGTTTTGACCGCGTTTTGAAACGGGCATAAAAAATTCAAAAAAAATCAAAAAATTGGGAAACCTTCGCATTGTGTCACTATATGTGGCCAAGTTCCTAGGAAAAATAGTAAACTTGTAATACGGCAATTATTTTAAAAAAGTGTTCTCAGAAACGAGCTATCACGTGTGGAGATCAATGGCTTTCAAGCCAAATGATCAATCTTATGGCCACATCCATGGCATAGTTTGTTCAAATGATCTC
This sequence comes from Triticum aestivum, assembly GCF_018294505.1. Taxonomy (NCBI): domain Eukaryota; kingdom Viridiplantae; phylum Streptophyta; class Magnoliopsida; order Poales; family Poaceae; genus Triticum; species Triticum aestivum. Next base: position 628,938,380 of record NC_057806.1, read on the forward strand.
ATATTGTGCACAAGGGTGCATATTGGAATGGCAAACAATGTTTCCCAAGGAAGTTTTCATTTTCGTTGGACGAAAAAACCATTTTCCATTTTTCGAGTGCCCGAAAGGAGGTTTTTTTGTGAAGGAACTACCAAATAATTGTTGCAAAATTGGACCAAATCATTTTTATAAAATACTAGGCCATATTTAATGCACAATTGACGAAATGGTTGGGTGTCAAAAGTTTTGATCCACCTCTCGTGAAAAAGACAAATTTCCGCCGATTCAGTTGGAAGCGGGTCAAATTTGAACTGTAGCTACCTTCTAGTTTGCTATTTATTTTTTTCAAAAATCATTTCAAGGTACATAAGTATCTATTTAATCATAGAAACACCAAAAAAATTCCAAGATTCAACCACTAGCTAGGAACGGTCATTCCCGCTGTTTTGACCACATTTTGAAACGGGCATAAACAATTCAAAGAAAAATCAAAAAATTGGGAAACCTTCGCATTGTGTCATTATATGTGGCCAAGTTCCTAGGAAAAATAATAAACTTGTAATACGGCAATTATGTTAAAAAAGTGTTCTCAGAAACGAGCTATCACGTGTGGAGATCAATGGCTTTCAAGCCAAATGAGCAATCTTATGGCCACATCCATGGCATAGTTTGTTCAAATGATCTCATATTGTGCACAATGGTGCATATTGGAATGGCAAACAATGTTGCCCAAGGAAGTTTTCATTTTCGTTGGACGAAAAAACCATTTTCCATTTTTCGAGTGCCCGAAAGGAGGTTTTTTGTGAAGGAACTACCAAATAATTGTTGCAAAATGGACCAAATCATTTTTCTAAAATACTAGGCCATATTTAATACACAATTGACAAAATGGTTGGGTGTCAAAAGTTTTGATCCACCTCTCGTGAAAAAGACAAATTTCCGCCGATTCAGCTGGAAGCGGGTCAAATTTCAACTGTAGCTACCTTGTAGTTTGCCCTTTATTTTTTTCAAAAATCATTTCTAGGTACATAAGTATCTATTTAATCATAGAAACACCAAAAAATTCCAAGATTCAACCACTAGCTAGGAACGGTCATTCCCGCCGTTTTGACCGCGTTTTGAAACGGGCATAAAAAATTCAAAAAAATCAAAAAATTGGGAAACCTTCGCATTGTGTCATTATATGTGGCCAAGTTCCTATGAAAAATAGTAAACTTGTAATACGGCAATTATTTTAAAAAAGTGCTCTCAAAAACGAGCTATCACGTGTGGAGATCAATGGCTTTCAAGCCAAATGATCAATCTTATGGCCACATCCATGGCATAGTTTGTTCAAATGATCTCATATTGTGCACAAGGGTGCATATTGGAATGGCAAACAATGTTGCCCAAGGAAGTTTTCATTCTCGTTGGACGAAAAAACCATTTTCCATTTTTCGAGTGCCCGAAAGGAGGTTTTTTTGTGAAGGAACTACCAAA
>NC_057806.1:628939847-628940458 GCF_018294505.1 Triticum aestivum
ATTTTTTTCAAAAATCATTTCTAGGTACATAAGTATCTATTTAATCATAGAAACACCAAAAAATTCCAAGATTCAACCACTAGCTAGGAACGGTCATTCCCGCCGTTTTGACCGCATTTTGAAACGGGCATAAAAAATTCAAAAAAAATCAAAAAATTGGGAAACCTTCGCATTGTGTCATTATATGTGGCCAAGTTCCTAGGAAAAATAATAAACTTGTAATACGGCAATTATTTTAAAAAAGTTTTCTCAGAAACGAGCTATCACGTGTGGAGATCAATGGCTTTCAAGCCAAATGATCAATCTTATGGCCACATCCATGGCATAGTTTGTTCAAATGATCTCATATTGTGCACAAGGGTGCATATTGGAATGGCAAACAATGTTGCCCAAGGAAGTTTTCATTTTCGTTGGACGAAAAAACCATTTTCCATTTTTCGAGTGCCCGAAAGGAGGTTTTTATTGAAGGAACTACCAAATAATTGTTGCAAAATGGACCAAATCATTTTTCTAAAATACTAGGCCATATTTAATACACAATTGACAAAATGGTTGGGTGTCAAAAGTTTTGATCCACCTCTCGTGAAAAAGACAAATTTCCGCCGATTCAG
>NC_057806.1:628940468-628981713 GCF_018294505.1 Triticum aestivum
GGTGCATATTGGAATGGCAAACAATGTTGCCCAAGGAAGTTTTCATTTTCGTTGGACGAAAAAACCATTTTCCATTTTTCGAGTGCCCGAAAGGAGGTTTTTTGTGAAGGAACTACCAAATAATTGTTGCAAAATGGACCAAATCATTTTTCTAAAATACTAGGCCATATTTAATACACAATTGACAAAATGGTTGGGTGTCAAAAGTTTTGATCCACCTCTCGTGAAAAAGACAAATTTCCGCCGATTCAGCTGGAAGCGGGTCAAATTTCAACTGTAGCTACCTTGTAGTTTGCCCTTTATTTTTTTCAAAAATCATTTCTAGGTACATAAGTATCTATTTAATCATAGAAACACCAAAAAATTCCAAGATTCAACCACTAGCTAGGAACGGTCATTCCCGCCGTTTTGACCGCGTTTTGAAACGGGCATAAAAAATTCAAAAAAATCAAAAAATTGGGAAACCTTCGCATTGTGTCATTATATGTGGCCAAGTTCCTATGAAAAATAGTAAACTTGTAATACGGCAATTATTTTAAAAAAGTGCTCTCAAAAACGAGCTATCACGTGTGGAGATCAATGGCTTTCAAGCCAAATGATCAATCTTATGGCCACATCCATGGCATAGTTTGTTCAAATGATCTCATATTGTGCACAAGGGTGCATATTGGAATGGCAAACAATGTTGCCCAAGGAAGTTTTCATTCTCGTTGGACGAAAAAACCATTTTCCATTTTTCGAGTGCCCGAAAGGAGGTTTTTTTGTGAAGGAACTACCAAACAATTGTTGCAAAATTGGACCAAATCATTTTTCTAAAATACTAGGCCATATTTAATGCACAATTGACAAAATTGTTGGGTGTCAAAAGTTTTGATCCACCTCTCGTGAAAAAGACAAATTTCCGCCGATTCAGCTGGAAGCGGGTCAAATTTGAACTGTAGCTACCTTGTAGTTTGCCCTTCATTTTTTTCAAAAATCATTTCTAGGTACATAAGTATCTATTTAATCATAGAAACACCAAAAAATTCCAAGATTCAACCACTAGCTAGGAACGGTCATTCCCGCCGTTTTGACCGCGTTTTGAAACAGGCATAAAAAATTAAAAAAAATCAAAAAATTGGGAAACCTTCGCATTGTGTCATTATATGTGGCCAAGTTCCTAGGAAAAATAATAAACTTGTAATACAGCAATTATTTTAAAAAAGTGTTCTCAGAAACGAGATATCACGTGTGGAGATCAATGGCTTTCAAGCCAAATGATCAATCTTATGGCCACATCCATGGCATAGTTTGTTCAAATGATCTCATATTGTGCACAAGGGTGCATATTGGAATGGCAAACAATGTTGCCCAAGGAAGTTTTCATTTTCGTTGGACGAAAAAACCATTTTCCATTTTTCGAGTGCCCGAAAGGAGGTTTTTTTTGTGAAGGAACTACCAAATAATTGTTGCAAAATTGGACCAAATCATTTTTATAAAATACTAGGCCATATTTAATGCACAATTAACAAAATGGTTGGGTGTCAAAAGTTTTGATCCACCTCTCGTGAAAAAGACAAATTTCCGCCGATTCAGTTGGAAGCGGGTCGAATTTGAACTGTAGCTACCTTGTAGTTTGCTATTTATTTTTTTCAAAAATCATTTCTAGGTACATAAGTATCTATTTAATCATAGAGACACCAAAAAAATCCAAGATTTAACCACTAGCTAGGAACGGTCATTCCCGCTGTTTTGACCGCATTTTGAAACGGGCATAAACAATTCAAAGAAAAATCAAAAAATTGGGAAACCTTCGCATTGTGTCATTATATGTGTCCAAATTCCTAGGAAAAATAATAAACTTGTAATACGGCAATTATTTTAAAAAAGTGTTCTCAGAAACGAGCTATCACGTGTGGAGATCAATGGCTTTCAAGCCAAATGATCAATCTTATGGCCACATCGATGGCATAGTTTGTTAAAATGATCTCATATTGTTCACAAGGGTGCATATTGGAATGGCAAACAATGTTGCCCAAGGAAGTTTTCATTTTCGTTGGACGAAAAAACCATTTTCCATTTTTCGAGTGCCCGAAAGGAGGTTTTTTGTGAAGGAACTACCAAATAATTGTTGCAAAATGGACCAAATCATTTTTCTAAAATACTAGGCCATATTTAATACACAATTGACAAAATGGTTGGGTGTCAAAAGTTTTGATCCACCTCTCGTGAAAAAGACAAATTTCCGCCGATTCAGCTGGAAGCGGGTCAAATTTCAACTGTAGCTACCTTGTAGTTTGCCCTTTATTTTTTTCAAAAATCATTTCTAGGTACATAAGTATCTATTTAATCATAGAAACACCAAAAAATTCCAAGATTCAACCACTAGCTAGGAACGGTCATTCCCGCCGTTTTGACCGCGTTTTGAAACGGGCATAAAAAATTCAAAAAAATCAAAAAATTGGGAAACCTTCGCATTGTGTCATTATATGTGGCCAAGTTCCTATGAAAAATAGTAAACTTGTAATACGGCAATTATTTTAAAAAAGTGCTCTCAAAAACGAGCTATCACGTGTGGAGATCAATGGCTTTCAAGCCAAATGATCAATCTTATGGCCACATCCATGGCATAGTTTGTTCAAATGATCTCATATTGTGCACAAGGGTGCATATTGGAATGGCAAACAATGTTGCCCAAGGAAGTTTTCATTCTCGTTGGACGAAAAAACCATTTTCCATTTTTCGAGTGCCCGAAAGGAGGTTTTTTTGTGAAGGAACTACCAAATAATTGTTGCAAAATTGGACCAAATCATTTTTATAAAATACTAGGCCATATTTAATGCACAATTGACAAAATGGTTGGGTGTCAAAAGTTTTGATCCACCTCTCGTGAAAAAGACAAATTTCCGCCGATTCAGCTGGAAGCGGGTCAAATTTGAACTGTAGCTACCTTGTAGTTTGCCCTTCATTTTTTTCAAAAATCATTTCTAGGTACATAAGTATCTATTTAATCATAGAAACACCAAAAAATTCCAAGATTCAACCACTAGCTAGGAACGGTCATTCCCGCCGTTTTGACCGCATTTTGAAACGGGCATAAAAAATTCAAAAAAAATCAAAAAATTGGGAAACCTTCGCATTGTGTCATTATATGTGGCCAAGTTCCTAGGAAAAATAATAAACTTGTAATACGGCAATTATTTTAAAAAAGTTTTCTCAGAAACGAGCTATCACGTGTGGAGATCAATGGCTTTCAAGCCAAATGATCAATCTTATGGCCACATCCATGGCATAGTTTGTTCAAATGATCTCATATTGTGCACAAGGGTGCATATTGGAATGGCAAACAATGTTGCCCAAGGAAGTTTTCATTTTCGTTGGACGAAAAAACCATTTTCCATTTTTCGAGTGCCCGAAAGGAGGTTTTTATTGAAGGAACTACCAAATAATTGTTGCAAAATGGACCAAATCATTTTTCTAAAATACTAGGCCATATTTAATACACAATTGACAAAATGGTTGGGTGTCAAAAGTTTTGATCCACCTCTCGTGAAAAAGACAAATTTCCGCCGATTCAGCTGGAAGCGGGTCAAATTTGAACTGTAGCTACCTTGTAGTTTGCCCCTTTTTTTCAAAAATCATTTCTAGGTACATAAGTATCTATTTAATCATAGAAACACCAAAAAATTCCAAGATTCAACCACTAGCTAGGAACGGTCATTCCCGCCGTTTTGACCGCGTTTTGAAACGGGCATAAAAAATTCAAAAAAAATCAAAAAATTGGGAAACCTTCGCATTGTGTCACTATATGTGGCCAAGTTCCTAGAAAAAATAGTAAACTTGTAATACAGCAATTATTTTAAAAAAGTGTTCTCAGAAACGAGCTATCACGTGTGGAGATCAATGGCTTTCAAGCCAAATGATCAATCTTATGGCCACATCCATGGCATAGTTTGTTCAAATGATCTCATATTGTGCACAAGGGTGCATATTGGAATGGCAAACAATGTTTCCCAAGGAAGTTTTCATTTTCGTTGGACGAAAAAACCATTTTCCATTTTTCGAGTGCCCGAAAGGAGGTTTTTTTGTGAAGGAACTACCAAATAATTGTTGCAAAATTGGACCAAATCATTTTTATAAAATACTAGGCCATATTTAATGCACAATTGACGAAATGGTTGGGTGTCAAAAGTTTTGATCCACCTCTCGTGAAAAAGACAAATTTCCGCCGATTCAGTTGGAAGCGGGTCAAATTTGAACTGTAGCTACCTTCTAGTTTGCTATTTATTTTTTTCAAAAATCATTTAAAGGTACATAAGTATCTATTTAATCATAGAAACACCAAAAAAATTCCAAGATTCAACCACTAGCTAGGAACGGTCATTCCCGCTGTTTTGACCGCATTTTGAAACGGGCATAAACAATTCAAAGAAAAATCAAAAAATTGGGAAACCTTCGCATTGTGTCATTATATGTGGCCAAGTTCCTAGGAAAAATAATAAACTTGTAATACGGCAATTATGTTAAAAAAGTGTTCTCAGAAACGAGCTATCACGTGTGGAGATCAATGGCTTTCAAGCCAAATGATCAATCTTATGGCCACATCCATGGCATAGTTTGTTCAAATGATCTCATATTGTGCACAATGGTGCATATTGGAATGGCAAACAATGTTGCCCAAGGAAGTTTTCATTTTCGTTGTACGAAAAAACCATTTTCCATTTTTCGAGTGCCCGAAAGGAGGTTTTTTTGTGAAGGAACTACCAAATAATTGTTGCAAAATTGGACCAAATCATTTTTATAAAATACTAGGCCATATTTAATGCACAATTGACAAAATGGTTGGGTGTCAAAAGTTTTGATCCACCTCTCGTGAAAAAGACAAATTTCCGCCGATTCAGTTGGAAGCGGGTCAAATTTGAACTGTAGCTACCTTGTAGTTTGCTCTTTATTTTTTTTCAAAAATCATTTCTAGGTACATAAGTATCTATTTAATCATAGAAACAGCAAAAAAATTCCAAGATTCAACCACTAGCTAGGAACGGTCATTCCCGCTGTTTTGACCGCATTTTGAAACGGGCATAAAAAATTCAAAAAAAATCAAAAAATTGGGAAACCTTCGCATTGTGTCATTATATGTGGCCAAGTTCCTAGGAAAAATAATAAACTTGTAATACGGCAATTATTTTAAAAAAGTGTTCTCACAAACGAGCTATCACGTGTGGAGATCAATGGCTTTCAAGCCAAATGATGAATCTTATGGCCACATCCACGGCATAGTTTGTTCAAATGATCTCATATTGTGCACAAGGGTGCATATTGGAATGGGAAACAATGTTGCCCCAGGAAGTTTTCATTTTCGTTGGACGAAAAAACCATTTTCCATTTTTCGAGTGCCCAAAAGGAGGTTTTTTTGTAAAGGAACTACCAAACAATTGTTGCAAAATTGGACCAAATCATTTTTCTAAAATACTAGGCCATATTTAATGCACAATTGACAAAATTGTTGGGTGTCAAAAGTTTTGATCCACCTCTCGTGAAAAAGACAAATTTTCGCCGATTCAGCTGGAAGCGGGTCAAATTTGAACTGTAGCTACCTTGTAGTTTGCCCTTTATATTTTTCAAAAATCATTTCTAGGTACATAAGTATCTATTTAATCATAGAAACACCAAAAAATTCCAAGATTCAACCACTAGCTAGGAACGGTCATTCCCGCCGTTTTGACCGCGTTTTGAAACAGGCATAAAAAATTAAAAAAAATCAAAAAATTGGGAAACCTTCGCATTGTGTCATTATATGTGGCCAAGTTCCTAGGAAAAATAATAAACTTGTAATACGGCAATTATTTTAAAAAAGTGTTCTCAGAAACGAGATATCACGTGTGGAGATCAATGGCTTTCAAGCCAAATGATCAATCTTATGGCCACATCCATGGCATAGTTTGTTCAAATGATCTCATATGGTGCACAAGGGTGCATATTGGAATGGCAAACAATGTTGCCCAAGGAAGTTTTCATTTTCGTTGGACGAAAAAACCATTTTCCATTTTTCGAGTGCCCGAAAGGAGGTTTTTTTGTGATGGAACTACCAAATAATTGTTGCAAAATTGGACCAAATCATTTTTATAAAATACTAGGCCATATTTAATGCACAATTAACAAAATGGTTGGGTGTCAAAAGTTTTGATCCACCTCTCGTGAAAAAGACAAATTTCCGCCGATTCAGTTGGAAGCGGGTCGAATTTGAACTGTAGCTACCTTGTAGTTTGCTATTTATTTTTTTCAAAAATCATTTCTAGGTACATAAGTATCTATTTAATCATAGAGACACCAAAAAAATCCAAGATTTAACCACTAGCTAGGAACGGTCATTCCCGCTGTTTTGACCGCATTTTGAAACAGGCATAAAAAATTCAAAAAAAATCAAAAAATTGGGAGACCTTTGCATTGTGTCATTATATGTGTCCAAGTTGCTAGGAAAAATAATAAACTTGTAATACGGCAATTATTTTAAAAAAGTGTTCTCAGAAACGAGCTATCACGTGTGGAGATCAATGGCTTTCAAGCCAAATGATCAATCTTATGGCCACATCCATGGCATAGTTTGTTCAAATGATCTCATATTGTGCACAAGGGTGCATATTGGAATGGCAAACAATGTTGCCCAAGGAAGTTTTCATTTTCGTTGGACGAAAAAACCATTTTCCATTTTTCGAGTGCCCGAAAGGAGGTTTTTTGTGAAGGAACTACCAAATAATTGTTGCAAAATGGACCAAATCATTTTTCTAAAATACTAGGCCATATTTAATGCACAATTGACAAAATGGTTGGGTGTCAAAATTTTTGATCTACCTCTCATGAAAAAGACAAATTTCTGCCGATTCAGGTGGAAGCGGGTCAAATTTGAACTGTAGCTACCTTGTAGTTTGCCCTTTATTTTTTTCAAAAATCATTTCTAGGTACATAAGTATCTATTTAATCATAGAAACACCAAAAAATTCCAAGATTCAACCACTAGCTAGGAACGGTCATTCCCGCTGTTTTGACCGCGTTTTGAAACGGGCATAAAAAATTCAAAAAAATCAAAAAATTGGGAAACCTTCGCATTGTGTCATTTTATGTGGCCAAGTTCCTAGGGAAAATAGTAAACTTGTAATACGACAATTATTTTAAAAAAGTGTTCTCAGAAACGAGCTATCACGTGTGGAGATCAATGGCTTTCAAGCCAAATGATCAATCTTATGGCCACATCCATGGCATAGTTTGTTCAAATGATCTCATATTGTGCACAAGGGTGCATATTGGAATGGCAAACAATGTTGCCCAAGGAAGTTTTCATTTTCGTTGGACGAAAAAATCATTTTCCATTTTTCGAGTGCCCGAAAGGAGGTTTTTTTGTGAAGGAACTACCAAATAATTGTTGCAAAATTGGACCAAATCATTTTTATAAAATACTAGGTCATATTTAATGCACAATTGACAAAATGGTTGGGTGTCAAAAGTTTTGATCCACCTCTCGTGAAAAAGACAAATTTCCGCCGATTCAGTTGGAAGCGGGTCAAATTTGAACTGTAGCTACCTTGTAGTTTGCTATTTATTTTTTTCAAAAATCATTTCTAGGTACATGAGTATCTATTTAATCATAGAAACACCAAAAAATTGCAAGATTCAACCACTAGCTAGGAACGGTCATTCCCGCCGTTTTGACCGCATTTTGAAACGGGCATAAAAAATTCAAAAAAAATCAAAAAATTGGGAAACCTTCGCATTGTGTCATTATATGTGGCCAAGTTCCTAGGAAAAATAATAAACTTGTAATACGGCAATTATTTTAAAAAAGTGTTCTCAGAAACGAGCTGTCACGTGTGGAGATCAATGGCTTTCAAGCCAAATGATCAATCTTATGGCCACATCCACGGCATAGTTTGTTCAAATGATCTCATATTGTTCACAAGGGTGCATATTGGAATGGCAAACAATGTTGCCCAAGGAAGTTTTCATTTTCGTTGGACGAAAAAACCATTTTCCATTTTTCGAGTGCCCAAAAGGAGGTTTTTTGTGAAGGAACTACCAAATAATTGTTGCAAAATGGACCAAATCATTTTTCTAAAATACTAGGCCATATTTAATACACAATTGACAAAATGGTTGGGTGTCAAAAGTTTTGATCCACCTCTCGTGAAAAAGACAAATTTCCGCCGATTCAGTTGGAAGCGGGTCAAATTTGAACTGTAGCTACCTTGTAGTTTGCCCTTTATTTTTTTCAAAAATCATTTCTAGGTACATAAGTATCTATTTAATCATAGAAACACCAAAAAATTCCAAGATTCAACCACTAGCTAGGAACGGTCATTCCCGCCGTTTTGACCGCGTTTTGAAACGGGCATAAAAAATTCAAAAAAAAATCAAAAAATTGGGAAACCTTCGCATTGTGTCATTATATGTGGCCAAGTTCCTATGAAAAATAGTAAACTTGTAATACGGCAATTATTTTAAAAAAGTGTTCTCAGAAACGAGCTATCACGTGTGGAGATCAATGGCTTTCAAGCCAAATGATCAATCTTATGGCCACATCCATGGCATAGTTTGTTCAAATGATCTCATATTGTTCACAAGGGTGCATATTGGAATGGCAAACAATGTTGCCCAAGGAAGTTTTCATTTTCGTTGGACGAAAAAACCATTTTCCATTTTTCGAGTGCCCAAAAGGAGGTTTTTTGTGAAGGAACTACCAAATAATTGTTGCAAAATGGACCAAATCATTTTTCTAAAATACTAGGCCATATTTAATACACAATTGACAAAATGGTTGGGTGTCAAAAGTTTTGATCCACCTCTCGTGAAAAAGACAAATTTCCGCCGATTCAGTTGGAAGCGGGTCAAATTTGAACTGTAGCTACCTTGTAGTTTGCCCTTTATTTTTTTTCAAAAATCATTTCTAGGTACATAAGTATCTATTTAATCATAGAAACAGCAAAAAATTCCAAGATTCAACCACTAGCTAGGAACGGTCATTCCCGCCGTTTTGACCGCGTTTTGAAACGGGCATAAAAAATTCAAAAAAAATCAAAAAATTGGGAAACCTTCGCATTGTGTCATTATATGTGGCCAAGTTCCTAGGAAAAATAGTAAACTTGTAATACGACAATTATTTTAAAAAAGTGTTCTCAGAAACGAGCTATCACGTGTGGAGATCAATGGTTTTCAAGCCAAATGATCAATCTTATGGCCACATCCATGGCATAGTTTGTTCAAATGATCTCATATTGTGCACAAGGGTGCATATTGGAATGGCAAACAATGTTTCCCAAAGAAGTTTTCATTTTCGTTGGACGAAAAAACCATTTTCCATTTTTCGAGTGCCCGAAAGGAGGTTTTTTTGTGAAGGAACTACCAAATAATTGTTGCAAAATTGGACCAAATCATTTTTATAAAATACTAGGCCATATTTAATGCACAATTGACGAAATGGTTGGGTGTCAAAAGTTTTGATCCACCTCTCGTGAAAAAGACAAATTTCCGCCGATTCAGTTGGAAGCGGGTCAAATTTGAACTGTAGCTACCTTGTAGTTTGCTCTTTATTTTTTTTTTCAAAAATCATTTCTAGGTACATAAGTATCTATTTAATCATAGAAACAGCAAAAAAATTCCAAGATTCAACCACTAGCTAGGAACGGTCATTCCCGCTGTTTTGACCGCATTTTGAAACGGGCATAAAAAATTCAAAAAAAAATCAAAAAATTGGGAAACCTTCGCATTGTGTCATTATATGTGGCCAAGTTCCTAGGAAAAATAATAAACTTGTAATATGGCAATTATTTTAAAAAAGTGTTCTCAGAAATGAGCTATCACGTGTGGAGATCAATAGCTTTCAAGACAAATGATCAATCTTATGGCCACATCCATGGCATAGTTTGTTCAAATGATCTCATATTGTGCACAATGGTGCATATTGGAATGGCAAACAATGTTGCCCAAGGAAGTTTTCATTTTCGTTGTACGAAAAAACCATTTTCCATTTTTCGAGTGCCCAAAAGGAGGTTTTTTTGTGAAGGAACTACCAAATAATTGTTGCAAAATTGGACCAAATAATTTTTATAAAATACTAGGCCATATTTAATGCACAATTGACAAAATGGTTGGGTGTCAAAAGCTTTGATCCACCTCTCGTGAAAAAGACAAATTTCCGCCGATTCAGTTGGAAGCGGGTCAAATTTGAACTGTAGCTACCTTGTAGTTTGCTCTTTATTTTTTTTCAAAAATCATTTCTAGGTACATAAGTATCTATTTAATCATAGAAACAGCAAAAAAAATTCCAAGATTCAACCACTAGCTAGGAACGGTCATTCCCGCTGTTTTGACCGCATTTTGAAACGGGCATAAAAAATTCAAAAAAAATCAAAAAATTGGGAAACCTTCGCATTGTGTCATTATATGTGGCCAAGTTCCTAGGAAAAATAATAAACTTGTTATACGGCAATTATTTTTAAAAAGTGTTCTCACAAACGAGCTATCACGTGTGGAGATCAATGGCTTTCAAGCCAAATGATCAATCTTATGGCCACATCCACGGCATAGTTTGTTCAAATGGTCTCATATTGTGCACAAGGGTGCATATTGGAATGGGAAACAATGTTGCCCCAGGAAGTTTTCATTTTCGTTGGACGAAAAAACCATTTTCCATTTTTCGAGTGCCCAAAAGGAGGTTTTTTTGTAAAGGAACTACCAAACAATTGTTGCAAAATTGGACCAAATCATTTTTCTAAAATACTAGGCCATATTTAATGCACAATTGACAAAATTGTTGGGGGTCAAAAGTTTTGATCCACCTCTCGTGAAAAAGACAAATTTCCGCCGATTCAGCTGGAAGCGGGTCAAATTTGAACTGTAGCTACCTTGTAGTTTGCCCTTTATTTTTTTTCAAAAATCATTTCTAGGTACATAACTATCTATTTAATCATAGAAACAACAAAAAATTCCAAGATTCAACCACTAGCTAGGAACGGTCATTCCCGCCGTTTCGACCGCGTTTTGAAACGGGCATAAAAAATTCAAAAAACTCAAAAAATTGGGAAACCTTCGCATTGTGTCATTATATGTGGCCAAGTTCCTAGGAAAAATAGTAAACTTGTAATACGGCAATTATTTTAAAAAAGTGTTCTCAGAAACGAGCTATCACGTGTGGAGATCAATGGCTTTCAAGCCAAATGATCAATCTTATGGCCACATCCATGGCTTAGTTTGTTCAAATGATCTCATATTGTGCACAAGGGTGCATATTGGAATGGCAAACAATGTTGCCCAAGGAAGTTTTCATTTTCGTTGGACGACAAAACCATTTTCCATTTTTCGAGTGCCCGAAAGGAGGTTTTTTCTGAAGGAACTCCCAAATAATTGTTGCAAAATTGGACCAAATCATTTTTATAAAATACTAGGCCATATTTAATGCACAATTGACAAAATGATAGGGTGTCAAAAGTTTTGATCCACCTCTCGTGAAAAAGACAAATTTCCGCCGATTCAGTTGGAAGCGGGTCAAATTTGAACTGTAGCTACCTTGTAGTTTGCTATTTATTTTTTTCAAAAATCATTTATAGGTACATAAGTATCTATTTAATCATAGAAACACCAAAAAAATTCCAAGATTCAACCACTAGCTAGGAACGGTCATTCCCGCCGTTTTGACCGCATTTTGAAACGGGCATAAACAATTCAAAGAAAAAACAAAAAATTGGGAAACCTTCGCATTGTGTCATTATATGTGGCCAAGTTCCTAGGAAAAATAATAAACTTGTAATACGGCAATTATGTTAAAAAAGTGTTCTCAGAAACGAGCTATCACGTGTGGAGATCAATGGCTTTCAAGCCAAATGATCAATCTTATGGCCACATCCATGGCATAGTTTGTTCAAATGATCTCATATTGTGCACAAGGGTGCATATTGTAATGGCAAACAATGTTGCCCAAGGAAGTTTTCATTTTCGTTGTACGAAAAAACCATTTTCCATTTTTCGAGTGCCCGAAAGGAGGTTTTTTTGTGAAGGAACTACCAAATAATTGTTGCAAAATTGGACCAAATCATTTTTCTAAAATACTAGGCCATATTTAATGCACAATTGACAAAATTGTTGGGGGTCAAAAGTTTTGATCCACCTCTCGTGAAAAAGACAAATTTCCGCCGATTCAGCTGGAAGCGGGTCAAATTTGAACTGTAGCTACCTTGTAGTTTGCCCTTTATTTTTTTCAAAAATCATTTCTAGGTACATAAGTATCTATTGAATCATAGAAACACCAAAAAATTCCAAGATTCAACCACTAGCTAGGAACGGTCATTCCCGCCGTTTTGACCGCGTTTTGAAACGGGCATAAAAAATTCAAAAAAAATCAAAAAATTGGGAAACCTTCGCATTGTGTCATTATATGTGGCCAAGTTCCTAGGAAAAATAGTAAACTTGTAATACGGCAATTATTTTAAAAAAGTGTTCTCAGAGACGAGCTATCACGTGTGGAGATCAATGGCTTTCAAGCCAAATGATCAATCTTATGGCCACATCCATGGCATAGTTTGTTCAAATGATCTCATATTGTGCACAAGGGTGCATATTGCAATGGCAAACAATGTTGCCCAAGGAAGTTTTCATTTTCGTTGGACGACAAAACCATTTTCCATTTTTCGAGTGCCCGAAAGGAGGTTTTTTGTGAAGGAACTACCAAATAATTGTTGCAAAATTGGACCAAATCATTTTTATAAAATACTAGGCCATATTTAATGCACAATTGACAAAATGATTGGGTGTCAAAAGTTTTGATCCACCTCTCGTGAAAAAGACAAATTTCCGCCGATTCAGTTGGAAGCGGGTCAAATTTGAACTGTAGCTACCTTGTAGTTTGCTATTTATTTTTTTTCAAAAATCATTTCAAGGTACATAAGTATCTATTTAATCATAGAAACACCAAAAAACTTCCAAGATTCAACCACTAGCTAGGAACGGTCATTCCCGCCGTTTTGACCGCATTTTGAAACGGGAATAAACAATTCAAAGAAAAAACAAAAAATTGGGAAACCTTCGCATTGTGTCATTATATGTGGCCAAGTTCCTAGGAAAAATAATAAACTTGTAATACGGCAATTATGTTAAAAAAGTGTTCTCAGAAACGAGCTATCACGTGTGGAGATCAATGGCTTTCAAGCCAAATGATCAATCTTATGGCCACATCCATGGCATAGTTTTTTCAAATGATCTCATATTGTGCACAAGGGTGCATATTGGAATGGCAAACAATGTTGCCCAAGGAAGTTTTCATTCTCGTTGTACGAAAAAACCACTTTCCATTTTTCGAGTGCCCGAAAGGAGGTTTTTTTGTGAAGGAACTACCAAATAATTGTTGCAAAATTGGACCAAATCATTTTTATAAAATACTAGGCCATATTTAATGCACAATTGACAAAATGGTTGGGTGTCAAAAGTTTTGATCCACCTCTCGTGAAAAAGACAAATTTCCGCCGATTCAGTTGGAAGCGGGTCAAATTTGAACTGTAGCTACCTTGTAGTTTGCTCTTTATTTTTTTCAAAAATCATTTCTAGGTACATAAGTATCTATTTAATCATAGAAATAGCAAAAAAATTCCAAGATTCAACCACTAGCTAGGAACGGTCATTCCCGCTGTTTTGATCGCATTTTGAAACGGGCATAAAAAATTCAAAAAAATCAAAAAATTGGGAAACCTTCGCATTGTGTCATTATATGTGGCCAAGTTCCTAGGAAAAATAATAAACTTGTAATACGGCAATTATTTTAAAAAGTGTTCTCGGAAACGAGCTATCACGTGTGGAGATCAATGGCTTTCAAGCCAAATGATCAATCTTATGGCCACATCCATGGCATAGTTTGTTCAAATGATCTCATATTGTGCACAAGGGTGCATATTGGAATGGGAAACAATGTTGCCCCAGGAAGTTTTCATTTTCGTTGGACGAAAAAACCATTTTCCATTTTTCGAGTGCCCAAAAGGAGGTTTTTTGTGAAGGAACTACCAAATAATTGTTGCAAAATTGGACCAAATCATTTTTCTAAAATACTAGGCCATATTTAATGCACAATTGACAAAATTGTTGGGTGTCAAAAGTTTTGATCCACCTCTCGTGAAAAAGACAAATTTCCGCCGATTCAGTTGGAAGCGGGTCAAATTTGAACTGTAGCTACCTTGTAGTTTGCTCTTTATTTTTGTCAAAAATCATTTCTAGGTACATAAGTATCTATTTAATCATAGAAACACCAAAAAAAATCCACGATTAATCCACTAGCTAGGAACGCTCATTCCCGCCGTTTTGACCGCATTTTGAAACGGGCATAAAAAATTCAAAAAAAATCAAAAAATTGGGAAACCTTCGCATTGTGTCATTATATGTGGCCAAGTTCCTAGGAAAAATAATAAACTTGTAATACGGCAATTATTTAAAAAAAATGTTCTCAAAAACGAGCTATCACGTGTGGAGATCAATGGCTTTCAAGCCAAATGATCAATCTTATGGCCACATCCATGGCATAGTTTGTTCAAATGATCTCATATTGTGCACAAGGGTGCATATTGGAATGGCAAACAATGTTGCCCAAGGAAGTTTTCATTTTCGTTGGACGAAAAAATCATTTTCCATTTTTCGAGTGCCCGAAAGGAGGTTTTTTTTGTGAAGGAACTACCAAATAATTGTTGCAAAATTGGACCAAATCATTTTTATAAAATACTAGGTCATATTTAATGCACAATTGACAAAATGGTTGGGTGTCAAAAGTTTTGATCCACCTCTCGTGAAAAAGACAAATTTCCGCCGATTCAGTTGGAAGCGGGTCAAATTTGAACTGTAGCTACCTTGTAGTTTGCTATTTATTTTTTTCAAAAATCATTTCTAGGTACATGAGTATCTATTTAATCATAGAAACACCAAAAAATTCCAAGATTCAACCACTAGCTAGGAACGGTCATTCCCGCCGTTTTGACCGCATTTTGAAACGGGCATAAAAAATTCAAAAAAAATCAAAAAATTGGGAAACCTTCGCATTGTGTCATTATATGTGGCCAAGTTCCTAGGAAAAATAATAAACTTGTAATACGGCAATTATTTTAAAAAAGTGTTCTCAGAAACGAGCTGTCACGTGTGGAGATCAATGGCTTTCAAGCCAAATGATCAATCTTATGGCCACATCCATGGCATAGTTTGTTCAAATGATCTCATATTGTTCACAAGGGTGCATATTGGAATGGCAAACAATGTTGCCCAAGGAAGTTTTCATTTTCGTTGGACGAAAAAACCATTTTCCATTTTTCGAGTGCCCAAAAGGAGGTTTTTTGTGAAGGAACTACCAAATAATTGTTGCAAAATGGACCAAATCATTTTTCTAAAATACTAGGCCATATTTAATACACAATTGACAAAATGGTTGGGTGTCAAAAGTTTTGATCCACCTCTCGTGAAAAAGACAAATTTCCGCCGATTCAGTTGGAAGCGGGTCAAATTTGAACTGTAGCTACCTTGTAGTTTGCCCTTTATTTTTTTCAAAAATCATTTCTAGGTACATAAGTATCTATTTAATCATAGAAACACCAAAAAATTCCAAGATTCAACCACTAGCTAGGAACGGTCATTCCCGCCGTTTTGACCGCGTTTTGAAACGGGCATAAAAAATTCAAAAAAAATCAAAAAATTGGGAAACCTTCGCATTGTGTCATTATATGTGGCCAAGTTCCTATGAAAAATAGTAAACTTGTAATACGGCAATTATTTTAAAAAAGTGTTCTCAGAAACGAGCTATCACGTGTGGAGATCAATGGCTTTCAAGCCAAATGATCAATCTTATGGCCACATCCATGGCATAGTTTGTTCAAATGATCTCATATTGTTCACAAGGGTGCATATTGGAATGGCAAACAATGTTGCCCAAGGAAGTTTTCATTTTCGTTGGACGAAAAAACCATTTTCCATTTTTCGAGTGCCCAAAAGGAGGTTTTTTGTGAAGGAACTACCAAATAATTGTTGCAAAATGGACCAAATCATTTTTCTAAAATACTAGGCCATATTTAATACACAATTGACAAAATGGTTGGGTGTCAAAAGTTTTGATCCACCTCTCGTGAAAAAGACAAATTTCCGCCGATTCAGTTGGAAGCGGGTCAAATTTGAACTGTAGCTACCTTGTAGTTTGCCCTTTATTTTTTTTCAAAAATCATTTCTAGGTACATAAGTATCTATTTAATCATAGAAACAGCAAAAAATTCCAAGATTCAACCACTAGCTAGGAACGGTCATTCCCGCCGTT
The DNA here is from genome assembly GCF_018294505.1 of Triticum aestivum. Taxonomy (NCBI): domain Eukaryota; kingdom Viridiplantae; phylum Streptophyta; class Magnoliopsida; order Poales; family Poaceae; genus Triticum; species Triticum aestivum. The sequence goes on from NC_057806.1 coordinate 628,956,763, forward strand.
TTGACCGCGTTTTGAAACGGGCATAAAAAATTCAAAAAAAATCAAAAAATTGGGAAACCTTCGCATTGTGTCATTATATGTGGCCAAGTTCCTAGGAAAAATAGTAAACTTGTAATACGACAATTATTTTAAAAAAGTGTTCTCAGAAACGAGCTATCACGTGTGGAGATCAATGGTTTTCAAGCCAAATGATCAATCTTATGGCCACATCCATGGCATAGTTTGTTCAAATGATCTCATATTGTGCACAAGGGTGCATATTGGAATGGCAAACAATGTTTCCCAAAGAAGTTTTCATTTTCGTTGGACGAAAAAACCATTTTCCATTTTTCGAGTGCCCGAAAGGAGGTTTTTTTGTGAAGGAACTACCAAATAATTGTTGCAAAATTGGACCAAATCATTTTTATAAAATACTAGGCCATATTTAATGCACAATTGACGAAATGGTTGGGTGTCAAAAGTTTTGATCCACCTCTCGTGAAAAAGACAAATTTCCGCCGATTCAGTTGGAAGCGGGTCAAATTTGAACTGTAGCTACCTTGTAGTTTGCTCTTTATTTTTTTTTCAAAAATCATTTCTAGGTACATAAGTATCTATTTAATCATAGAAACAGCAAAAAAATTCCAAGATTCAACCACTAGCTAGGAACGGTCATTCCCGCTGTTTTGACCGCATTTTGAAACGGGCATAAAAAATTCAAAAAAAAATCAAAAAATTGGGAAACCTTCGCATTGTGTCATTATATGTGGCCAAGTTCCTAGGAAAAATAATAAACTTGTAATATGGCAATTATTTTAAAAAAGTGTTCTCAGAAATGAGCTATCACGTGTGGAGATCAATAGCTTTCAAGACAAATGATCAATCTTATGGCCACATCCATGGCATAGTTTGTTCAAATGATCTCATATTGTGCACAATGGTGCATATTGGAATGGCAAACAATGTTGCCCAAGGAAGTTTTCATTTTCGTTGTACGAAAAAACCATTTTCCATTTTTCGAGTGCCCAAAAGGAGGTTTTTTTGTGAAGGAACTACCAAATAATTGTTGCAAAATTGGACCAAATAATTTTTATAAAATACTAGGCCATATTTAATGCACAATTGACAAAATGGTTGGGTGTCAAAAGCTTTGATCCACCTCTCGTGAAAAAGACAAATTTCCGCCGATTCAGTTGGAAGCGGGTCAAATTTGAACTGTAGCTACCTTGTAGTTTGCTCTTTATTTTTTTTCAAAAATCATTTCTAGGTACATAAGTATCTATTTAATCATAGAAACAGCAAAAAAATTCCAAGATTCAACCACTAGCTAGGAACGGTCATTCCCGCTGTTTTGACCGCATTTTGAAATGGGCATAAAAAATTCAAAAAAAATCAAAAAATTGGGAAACCTTCGCATTGTGTCATTATATGTGGCCAAGTTCCTGGGAAAAATAATAAACTTGTTATACGGCAATTATTTTTAAAAAGTGTTCTCACAAACGAGCTATCACGTGTGGAGATCAATGGCTTTCAAGCCAAATGATCAATCTTATGGCCACATCCACGGCATAGTTTGTTCAAATGGTCTCATATTGTGCACAAGGGTGCATATTGGAATGGGAAACAATGTTGCCCCAGGAAGTTTTCATTTTCGTTGGACGAAAAAACCATTTTCCATTTTTCGAGTGCCCAAAAGGAGGTTTTTTTGTAAAGGAACTACCAAACAATTGTTGCAAAATTGGACCAAATCATTTTTCTAAAATACTAGGCCATATTTAATGCACAATTGACAAAATTGTTGGGTGTCAAAAGTTTTGATCCACCTCTCGTGAAAAAGACAAATTTCCGCCGATTCAGTTGGAAGCGGGTCAAATTTGAACTGTAGCTACCTTGTAGTTTGCCCTTCATTTTTTTCAAAAATCATTTCTAGGTACATAAGTATCTATTTAATCATAGAAACACCAAAAAATTCCAAGATTCAACCACTAGCTAGGAACGGTCATTCCCGCCGTTTTGACCGCGTTTTGAAACAGGCATAAAAAAATAAAAAAAATAAAAAAAATTGGGAAACCTTCGCATTGTGTCATTATATGTGGCCAAGTTCCTAGGAAAAATAGTAAACTTGTAATACGGCAATTATTTTAAAAAAGTGTTCTCAGAAATGAGCTATCACGTGTGGAGATCAATGGCTTTCAAGCCAAATGATCAATCTTATGGCCACATCCATGGCATAGTTTGTTCAAATGATCTCATATTGTGCACAAGGGTGCATATTTGAATTTCAAACAATGTTGCCCAAGGAAGTTTTCATTTTCGTTGGACGAAAAAACCATTTTCCATTTTTCGAGTGCCCGAAAGGAGGTTTTTTTGTGAAGGAACTACCAAATAATTGTTGCAAAATTGGACCAAATCATTTTTATAAAATACTAGGCCATATTTAATGCACAATTGACGAAATGGTTGGGTGTCAAAAGTTTTGATCCACCTCTCGTGAAAAAGACAAATTTCCGCCGATTCAGTTGGAAGCGGGTCAAATTTGAACTGTAGCTACCTTGTAGTTTGCTATTTATTTTTTTCAAAAATCATTTCTAGGTACATAAGTATCTATTTAATCATAGAAACACCAAAAAATTCCAAGATTCAACCACTAGCTAGGAACGGTCATTCCCGCCGTTTTGACCGCATTTTGAAACGGGCATAAACAATTCAAAGAAAAATCAAAAAATTGGGAAACCTTCGCATATTGTCATTATATGTGGCCAAGTTCCTAGGAAAAATAATAAACTTGTAATACGGCAATTATGTTAAAAAAGTGTTCTCAGAAACGAGCTATCACGTGTGGAGATCAATGGCTTTCAAGCCAAATGATCACTCTTATGGCCACATCCATGGCATAGTTTGTTCAAATGATCTCATATTGTGCACAATGGTGCATATTGTAATGGCAAACAATGTTGCCCAAGGAAGTTTTCATTTTCGTTGTACGAAAAAACCATTTTCCATTTTTCGAGTGCCCGAAAGGAGGTTTTTTTGTGAAGGAACTACCAAATAATTGTTGCAAAATTGGACCAAATCATTTTTATAAAATACTAGGACATATTTAATGCACAATTGACAAAATGGTTGGGTGTCAAAAGTTTTGATCCACCTCTCGTGAAAAAGACAAATTTCCGCCGATTCAGTTGGAAGCGGGTCAAATTTGAACTGTAGCTACCTTGTAGTTTGCTCTTTATTTTTTTCAAAAATCATTTCTAGGTACATAAGTATCTATTTAATCATAGAAACAGAAAAAAATTCCAAGATTCAACCACTAGCTAGGAACGGTCATTCCCGCTGTTTTGACCGCATTTTGAAACGGGCATAAAAAATTCAAAAAAATCAAAAAATTGGGAAACCTTCGCATTGTGTCATTATATGTGGCCAAGTTCCTAGGGAAAATAATAAACTTGTAATACGGCAATTATTTTAAAAAAGTGTTCTCACAAACGAGCTATCACGTGTGGAGATCAATGGCTTTCAAGCCAAATGATCAATCTTGTGGCCACATCCACGGCATAGTTTGTTCAAATGATCTCATATTGTGCACAAGGGTGCATATTGGAATGGGAAACAATGTTGCCCAAGGAAGTTTTCATTTTCGTTGGACGAAAAAACCATTTTCCATTTTTCGAGTGCCCAAAAGGAGGTTTTTTGTGAAGGAACTACCAAATAATAGTTGCCAAATTGGACCAAATCATTTTTCTAAAATACTAGGACATATTTAATGCACAATTTACAAAATTGTTGGGTGTCAAAAGTTTTGATCCACCTCTCGTGAAAAAGACAAATTTCCGCCGATTCAGTTGGAAGCGGGTCAAATTTGAACTGTAGCTACCTTGTAGTTTGCTCTTTATTTTTGTCAAAAATCATTTCTAGGTACATAAGTATCTATTTAATCATAGAAACACCAAAAAATTCCACGATTAATCCACTAGCTAGGAACGGTCATTCCTGCCGTTTTGACCGCATTTTGAAACGGGCATAAAAAATTCAAAAAAAATCAAAAAATTGGGAAACCTTCGCATTGTGTCATTATATGTGGCCAAGTTCCTAGGAAAAATAATAAACTTGTAATACGGCAATTATTTTAAAAAAATGTTCTCAAAAATGAGCTATCACGTGTGGAGATCAATGGCTTTCAAGCCAAATGATCAATCTTATGGCCACATCCATGGCATAGTTTGTTCAAATGATCTCATATTGTGCACAAGGGTGCATATTGGAATGGCAAACAATGTTGCCCAAGGAAGTTTTCATTTTCGTTGGACGAAAAAACCATTTTCCATTTTTGAGTGCCCGAAAGGAGGTTTTTTTGTGAAGGAACTACCAAATAATTGTTGCAAAATTGGACCAAATCATTTTTCTAAAATACTAGGCCATATTTAATGCACAATTGACAAAATGGTTGGGTGTCAAAAGTTTTGATCCACCTCTCATGAAAAAGACAAATTTCCGCCGATTCAGTTGGAAGCGGGTCAAATTTGAACTGTAGCTACCTTGTAGTTTGCTCTTTATTTTTTTCAAAAATCATTTCTAGGTACATAAGTATCTATTTAATCATAGCAACACCAAAAAAATTTCCAAGATTCAACCACTAGCTAGGAACGGTCATTCCCGCCGTTTTGACCGCATTTTGAAACGGGCATAAAAAATTCAAAAAAAATCAAAAAATTGGGAAACCTTCGCATTGTGTCATTATATGTGGCCAAGTTCCTAGTAAAAATAATAAACTTGTAATACGGAAATTATTTTAAAAAAGCGTTCTCAGAAACGAGCTATCACGTGTGGAGATCAATGGCTTTCAAGCCAAATGATCAATCTTATGGCCACATCCATGGCATAGTTTGTTCAAATGATCGCATATTGTGCACGAGGGTGCATATTGGAATGGGAAACAATGTTTCCCCGGGAAGTTTTCATTTTCGTTGGACGAAAAAACCATTTTCCATTTTTCGAGTGCCCAAAAGGAGGTTTTTTGTGAAGGAACTCCCAAATAATTGTTGCAAAATTGGACCAAATCATTTTTATAAAATACTAGGCCATATTTAATGCACAATTGACAAAATGATTGGGTGTCAAAAGTTTTGATCCACCTCTCGTGAAAAAGACAAATTTCCGCCGATTCAGCTGGAAGCGGGTCAAATTTGAACTGTAGCTACCTTGTAGTTTGCCCTTTATTTTTTTCAAAAATCATTTCTAGGTACATAAGTATCTATTTAATCATAGAAACACAAAAAAATTCCAAGATTCAACCACTAGCTAGGAACGGTCATTCCCGCCGTTTTGACCGCGTTTTGAAACGGGCATAAAAAATTCAAAAAAAATCAAAAAATTGGGAAACCTTCGCATTGTGTCATTATATGTGGCCAAGTTCCTAGGAAAAATAGTAAACTTGTAATACGGCAATTATTTTAAAAAAGTGTTCTCAGAAACGAGCTATCACGTGTGGAGATCAATGCCTTTCAAGCCAAATGATCAATCTTATGGCCACATCCATGGCATAGTTTGTTCAAATGATCTCATATTGTGCACAAGGGTGCATATTGGAATGGCAAACAATGTTGCCCAAGGAAGTTTTCATTTTCGTTGGACGAAAAAACCATTTTCCATTTTTCGAGTGTCCGAAAGGAGGTTTTTTTGTGAAGGAACTACCAAATCATTGTTGCAAAATTGGACCATATCATTTTTATAAAATACTAGGCCATATTTAATGCACAATTGACAAAATGGTTGGGTGTCAAAAGTTTTGATCCACCTCTCGTGAAAAAGATAAATTTCCGCCGATTCAGGTGGAAGCGGGTCAAATTTGAACTGTAGCTACCTTGTAGTTTGCTATTTATTTTTTAAAAAAATCATTTCTAGGTACATAAGTATCTATTTAATCATAGAAACGCCAAAAAAATTCCAAGATTCAACCACTAGCTAGGAACGGTCATTCCCGCCGTTTTGACCGCATTTTGAAACGGGCATAAACAATTCAAAGAAAAATCAAAAAATTGGGAAACCTTCGCATTGTGTCATTATATGTGGCCAAGTTCCTAGGAAAAATAGTAAACTTGTAATACGGCAATTATGTTAAAAAAGTGTTCTCAGAAATGAGCTATCACGTGTGGAGATCAATGGCTTTCAAGCCAAATGATCAATCTTATGGCCACATCCATGGCATAGTTTGTTCAAATGATCTCATATTGTGCACAAGGGTGCATATTGGAATGGCAAACAATGTTTCCCAAGGAAGTTTTCATTTTCGTTGTACGAAAAAACCATTTTCCATTTTTCGAGTGCCCGAAAGGAGGTTTTTTTGTGAAGGAACTACCAAATAATTGTTGCAAAATTGGACCAAATCATTTTTATAAAATACTAGGCCATATTTAATGCACAATTGACAAAATGGTTGCGTGTCAAAAGTTTTGATCCACCTCTCGTGAAAAAGACAAATTTCCGCCGATTCAGTTGGAGGCGGGTCAAATTTGAACTGTAGCTACCTTGTAGTTTGCTCTTTATTTTTTTCAAAAATCATTTCTAGGTACATAAGTATCTATTTAATCATAGAAACAGCAAAAAAAATCCAAGATTCAACCACTAGCTAGGAACGGTCATTCCCGCTGTTTTGACCGCATTTTGAAACGGGCATAAAAAATTCAAAAAAAAATCAAAAAATTGGGAAACCTTCGCATTGTGTCATTATATGTGGCCAAGTTCCTAGGAAAAATAATAAACTTGTAATACGGTAATTATTTTAAAAAAGTGTTCTCACAAACGAGCTATCACGTGTGGAGATCAATGGCTTTCAAGCCAAATGATCAATCTTATGGCCACATCCACGGCATAGTTTGTTCAAATGATCTCATATTGTGCACAAGGGTGCATATTGGAATGGGAAACAATGTTGCCCCAGGAAGTTTTCATTTTCGTTGGACGAAAAAACCATTTTCCATTTTTCGAGTGCCCAAAAGGAGGTTTTTTTGTGAAGGAACTACCAAATAATTGTTGCAAAATTGGACCAAATCATTTTTCTAAAATACTAGGCCATATTTAATGCACAATTGACAAAATTGTTGGGTGTCAAAAGTTTTGATCCACCTCTCGTGAAAAAGACAAATTTCCGCCGATTCAGCTGGAAGCGGGTCAAATTTGAACTGTAGCTACCTTGTAGTTTGCCCTTTATTTTTTCCAAAAATCATTTCTAGGTACATAAGTATCAATTTAATCATAGAAACACAAAAAGATTCCAAGATTCAACCACTAGCTAGGAACGGTCATTCCCGCCGTTTTGACCGCGTTTTGAAACGGGCATAAAAAATTCAAAAAAAAAAATCAAAAAATTGGGAAACCTTCGCATTGTGTCATTATATGTGGCCAAGTTCCTAGGAAAAATAGTAAACTTGTAATACGGCAATTATTTTAAAAAAGTGTTCTCATAAACGAGCTATCACGTGTGGAGATCAATGGCTTTCAAGCCAAATGATCAATCTTATGGCCACATCCATGGCATAGTTTGTTCAAATGATCTCATATTGTGCACAAGGGTGCATATTGGAATGGCAAACAATGTTGCCCAAGGAAGTTTTCATTTTCGTTGGACGAAAAAACCATTTTCCATTTTTCGAGTGCCCGAAAGGAGGTTTTTTGTGAAGGAACTACCAAATAATTGTTGCAAAATTGGACCAAATCATTTTTATAAAATACTAGGCCATATTTAATGCACAATTGACGAAATGGTTGGGTGTCAAATGTTTTGATCCACCTCTCGTGAAAAAGACAAATTTCCGCCGATTCAGCTGGAAGCGGGTCAAATTTGAACTGTAGCTACCTTGTAGTTTGCTATTTATTTTTTTCAAAAATCATTTCTAGGTACATAAGTATCTATTTAATCATAGAAACACCAAAAACATTCCAAGATTCAACCACTAGCTAGGAACGGTCATTCTCGCTGTTTTGACCGCATTTTGAAACGGGCATAAACAATTCAAAGAAAAATCAAAAAATTGGGAAACCTTCGCATTGTGTCATTATATGTGGCCAAGTTCCTAGGAAAAATAATAAACTTGTAATACGGCAATTATGTTAAAAAAGTGTTCTCAGAATCGAGCTATCACGTGTGGAGATCAATGGCTTTCAAGCCAAATGATCAATCTTATGGCCACATCCATGGCATAGTTTGTTCAAATGATCTCATATTGTGCACAAGGGTGCATATTGGAATGGGAAACAATGTTGCCCCAGGAAGTTTTCATTTTCGTTGGACGTAAAAACCATTTTCCATTTTTCGAGTGCCCAAAAGGAGGTTTTTTTGTGACGGAACTACCAAATAATTGTTGCAAAATTGGACCAAATCATTTTTATAAAATACTAGGCCATATTTAATGTACAATTGACAAAATGGTTGGGTGTCAAAAGTTTTGATCCACCTCTCGTGAAAAAGACAAATTTCCGCCGATTCAGTTGGAAGCGGGTCAAATTTGAACTGTAGCTACCTTGTAGTTTGCTCTTTATTTTTTTCAAAAATCATTTCTAGGTACATAAGTATCTATTTAATCATAGAAACAGCAAAAAAATTCCAAGATTCAACCACTAGCTAGGAACGGTCATTCCCGCTGTTTTGACCGCATTTTCAAACGAGCATAAAAATTTCAAAAAAAAATCAAAAAATTGGGAAACCTTCGCATTGTGTCATTATATGTGGCCAAGTTCCTAGGAAAAATAATAAACTTGTAATACGGCAATTATTTTAAAAAAGTGCTCTCAGAAACGAGCTATCACGTGTGGAGATCAATGGCTTTCAAGCCAAATGATCAATCTTATGGCCACATCCATGGCATAGTTTGTTCAAATGATCTCATATTGTGCACAAGGGTGCATATTGCAATGGGAAACAATGTTGCCCCAGGAAGTTTTCATTTTCGTTGGACGAAAAAACCATTTTCCATTTTTCGAGTGCCCAAAAGGAGGTTTTTTTGTGAAGGAACTACCAAATAATTGTTGCAAAATTGGACCAAATCATTTTTCTAAAATACTAGGCCATATTTAATGCACAATTGACAAAATTGTTGGGTGTCAAAAGTTTTGATCCACCTCTCGTGAAAAAGACAAATTTCGGCCGATTCAGTTGGAAGCGGGTCAAATTTGAACTGTAGCTACCTTGTAGTTTGCTCTTTATTTTTGTCAAAAATCATTTCTAGGTACATAAGTATCTATTTAATCATAGAAACACCAAAAAAATTCCACGATTAATCCACTAGCTAGGAACGGTCATTCCCGCCGTTTTGACCGCATTTTGAAACGGGCATAAAAAATTCAAAAAAAATCAAAAAATTGGGAAACCTTCGCATTGTGTCATTATATGTCGCCAAGTTCCTAGGAAAAATAGTAAACTTGTAATACGGCAATTATTTTAAAAAAGTGTTCTCAGAAACGAGCTATCACGTGTGGAGATCAATGGATTTCAAGCCAAATGATCAATCTTATGGCCACATCCATGGCATAGTTTGTTCAAATGATCTCATATTGTGCACAAGGGTGCATATTGGAATGGCAAACAATGTTGCCCAAGGAAGTTTTCATTTTCGTTGGACGAAAAAACCATTTTCCATTTTTCGAGTGCCCGAAAGGAGGTTTTTTGTGAAGGAACTACCAAATAATTGTTGCAAAATTGGACCAAATCATTTTTATAAAATACTAGGCCATATTTAATGCACAATTGACGAAATGGTTGGGTGTCAAAAGTTTTGATCCACCTCTCGTGAAAAAGACAAATTTCTGCCGATTCAGCTGGAAGCGGGTCAAATTTGAACTGTAGCTACCTTGTAGTTTGCTATTTATTTTTTTCAAAAATCATTTCTAGGTACATAAGTATCTATTTAATCATAGAAACACCAAAAACATTCCAAGATTCAACCACTAGCTAGGAACGGTCATTCTCGCCGTTTTGACCGCATTTTGAAACGGGCATAAACAATTCAAAGAAAAATCAAAAAATTGGGAAACCTTCGCATTGTGTCATTATATGTGGCCAAGTTCCTAGGAAAAATAATAAACTTGTAATACGGCAATTATGTTAAAAAAGTGTTCTCAGAATCGAGCTATCACGTGTGGAGATCAATGGCTTTCAAGCCAAATGATCAATCTTATGGCCACATCCATGGCATAGTTTGTTCAAATGATCTCATATTGTGCACAAGGGTGCATATTGGAATGGGAAACAATGTTGCCCCAGGAAGTTTTCATTTTCGTTGGACGTAAAAACCATTTTCCATTTTTCGAGTGCCCAAAAGGAGGTTTTTTTGTGACGGAACTACCAAATAATTGTTGCAAAATTGGACCAAATCATTTTTATAAAATACTAGGCCATATTTAATGTACAATTGACAAAATGGTTGGGTGTCAAAAGTTTTGATCCACCTCTCGTGAAAAAGACAAATTTCCGCCGATTCAGTTGGAAGCGGGTCAAATTTGAACTGTAGCTACCTTGTAGTTTGCTCTTTATTTTTTTCAAAAATCATTTCTAGGTACATAAGTATCTATTTAATCATAGAAATAGCAAAAAAATTCCAAGATTCAACCACTAGCTAGGAACGGTCATTCCCGCTGTTTTGACCGCATTTTGAAACGAGCATAAAAATTTCAAAAAAAAATCAAAAAATTGGGAAACCTTCGCATTGTGTCATTATATGTGGCCAAGTTCCTAGGAAAAATAATAAACTTGTAATACGGCAATTATTTTAAAAAAGTGTTCTCAGAAACGAGCTATCACGTGTGGAGATCAATGGCTTTCAAGCCAAATGATCAATCTTATGGCCACATCCATGGCATAGTTTGTTCAAATGATCTCATATTGTGCACAAGGGTGCATATTGGAATGGGAAACAATGTTGCCCCAGGAAGTTTTCATTTTCGTTGGACGAAAAAACCATTTTCCATTTTTCGAGTGCCCAAAAGGAGGTTTTTTTGTGAAGGAACTACCAAATAATTGTTGCAAAATTGGACCAAATCATTTTTCTAAAATACTAGGCCATATTTAATGCACAATTGACAAAATTGTTGGGTGTCAAAAGTTTTGATCCACCTCTCGTGAAAAAGACAAATTTCGGCCGATTTAGTTGGAAGCGGGTCAAATTTGAACTGTAGCTACCTTGTAGTTTGCTCTTTATTTTTGTCAAAAATCATTTCTAGGTACATAAGTATCTATTTAATCATAGAAACACCAAAAAAATTCCACGATTAATCCACTAGCTAGGAACGGTCATTCCCGCCGTTTTGACCGCATTTTGAAACGGGCATAAAAAATTCAAAAAAAATCAAAAAATTGGGAAACCTTCGCATTGTGTCATTATATGTCGCCAAGTTCCTAGGAAAAATAATAAACTTGTAATACGGCAATTATTTTAAAAAAGTGTTCTCAGAAACGAGCTATCACATGTGGAGATCAATGGATTTCAAGCCAAATGATCAATCTTATGGCCACATCCATGGCATAGTTTGTTCAAATGATCTCATATTGTGCACAAGGGTGCATATTGGAATGGCAAACAATGTTGCCCAAGGAAGTTTTCATTTTCGTTGGACGAAAAAACCATTTTCCATTTTTCGAGCGCCCGAAAGGAGGTTTTTTTGTGAAGGAACTACCAAATAATTGTTGCAAAATTGGACCAAATAATTTTTCTAAAATACTAGGCCATATTTAATGCACAATTGACAAAATGGTTGGGTGTCTAAAGTTTTGATCCACCTCTCATGAAAAAGACAAATTTCCGCCGATTCAGTTGGAAGCGGGTCAAATTTGAACTGTAGCTACCTTGTAGTTTGCTCTTTATTTTTTTTAAAAATCATTTCTAGGTACATAAGTATCTATTTAATCATAGAAACAGCAAAAAAATTCCAAGATTCAACCACTAGCTAGGAACGGTCATTCCCGCTGTTTTGACCGCATTTTGAAACGGGCATAAAAAATTCAAAAAAAAATCAAAAAATTGGGATGCCTTTGCATTGTGTCAATATATGTGGCCAAGTTCCTAGGAAAAATAATAAACTTGCAATACGGCAATTATTTTAAAAAAGTGTTCTCAGAAACGAGCTATCACGTGTGGAGATCAATGGCTTTCTAGCCAAATGATCAATCTTATGGCCACATCCATGGCATAGTTTGTTCAAATGATCTCATATTGTGCACAATGGTGCATATTGGAATGGCAAACAATGTTGCCCAAGGAAGTTTTCATTTTCGTTGGACGAAAAAACCATTTTCCATTTTTCGAGTGCCCGAAAGGAGGTTTTTTTGTGAAGGAACTACCAAATAATTGTTGCAAAATTGGACCAAATCATTTTTATAAAATACTAGGCCATATTTAATGCACAATTGACAAAATGGTTGGGTGTCAAAAGTTTTGATCCACCTCTCGTCAAAAAGATAAGTTTCCGCCGATTCAGCTGGAAGCGGGTCAAATTTGAACTGTAGCTACCTTGTAGTTTGCTATTTATTTTTTTCAAAAATCATTTCTAGGTACATAAGTATCTATTTAATCATATAAACGCCAAAAAAATTCCAAGATTCAACCACTAGCTAGGAACGGTCATTCCCGCCGTTTTGACCGCATTTTGAAACGGGCATAAACAATTCAAAGAAAAATCAAAAAATTGGGAAACCTTCGCATTGTGTCATTATATGTGGCCAAGTTCGTAGGAAAAATAGTAAACTTGTAATACGGCAATTATGTTAAAAAAGTGTTCTCAGAAACGAGCTATCACATGTGGAGATCAATGGCTTTCAAGCCAAATGATCAATCTTATGGCCACATCCATGGCATAGTTTGTTCAAATGATCTCATATTGTGCACAAGGGTGCATATTGGAATGGCAAACAATGTTGCCCAAGGAAGTTTTCATTTTCGTTGTACGAAAAAACCATTTTCCATTTTTCGAGTGCCCGAAAGGAGGTTTTTTTGTGAAGGAACTACCAAATAATTGTTGCAAAATTGGACCAAATCATTTTTATAAAATACTAGGCCATATTTAATGCACAATTGACAAAATGGTTGGGTGTCAAAAGTTTTGATCCACCTCTCGTGAAAAAGACAAATTTCCGCCGATTCAGTTGGAGGCGGGTCAAATTTGAACTGTAGCTACCTTGTAGTTTGCTCTTTATTTTTTTCAAAAATCATTTCTAGTTACATAAGTATCTATTTAATCATAGAAACAGCAAAAAAATCCAAGATTCAACCACTAGCTAGGAACAGTCATTACCGCTGTTTTGACCGCATTTTGAAACGGGCATAAAAAATTCAAAAAAAATCAAAAAATTGGGAAACCTTCGCATTGTGTCATTATATGTGGCCAAGTTCCTAGGAAAAATAATAAACTTGTAATACGGGAATTATTTTAAAAAAGTGTTCTCACAAACGAGCTATCACGTGTGGAGATCAGTGGCTTTCAAGCCAAATGATCAATCTTATGGCCACATCCACGGCATAGTTTGTTCAAATGATCTCATATTGTGCACAAGGGTGCATATTGGAATGGGAAACAATGTTGCCCCAGGAAGTTTTCATTTTCGTTGGACGAAAAAACCATTTTCCATTTTTCGAGTGCCCAAAAGGAGGTTTTTTTGTGAAGGAACTACCAAATAATTGTTGCAAAATTGGACCAAATCATTTTTCTAAAATACTAGGCCATATTTAATGCACAATTGACAAAATTGTTGGGTGTCAAAAGTTTTGATCCACCTCTCGTGAAAAAGACAAATTTCCGCCGATTCAGTTGGAAGCGGGTCAAATTTGAACTGTAGCTACCTTGTAGTTTGCCCTTTATTTTTTTCAAAAATCATTTCTAGGTACATAAGTATCTATTTAATCATAAAAACACCAAAAAATTCCAAGATTCAACCACTAGCTAGGAACGGTCATTCCCGCCGTTTTGACCGCGTTTTGAAACGGGCATAAAAAATTCAAACAAAAATCAAAAAATTGAGAAACCTTCGCATTGTGTCATTATATGTGGCCAAGTTCCTAGGAAAAATAGTAAACTTGTAATACGGCAATTATTTTAAAAAAGTGTTCTCAGAAACGAGCCATCACGTGTGGAGATCAATGGCTTTCAAACCAAATGATCAATCTTATGGCCACATCCGTGGCATAGTTTGTTCAAATGATCTCATATTGTGCACAAGGGTGCATATTGGAATGGCAAACAATGTTGCACAAGGAAGTTTTCATTTTCGTTGGACGAAGAAACCATTTTCCATTTTTCGAGTGCCCGAAAGGAGGTTTTTTTGTGAAGGAACTACCAAATAATTGTTGCAAAATTGGACCAAATCATTTTTATAAAATACTAGGCCATATTTAATGCACAATTGACGAAATGGTTGGGTGTCAAAAGTTTTGATCCACCTCTCGTGAAAAAGAAAAATTTCCGCCGATTCAGCTGGAAGCGGGTCAAATTTGAACTGTAGCTACCTTGTAGTTTGGTATTTATTTTTTTCAAAAATCATTTCTAGGTACATAAGTATCTATTTAATCATAGAAACACCAAAAACATTCCAAGATTCAACCACTAGCTAGGAACGGTCATTCCCGCCGTTTTGACCGCATTTTGAAAATGGCATAAACAATTGAAAGAAAAATCAAAAAATTGGGAAACCTTCGCATTGTGTCATTATATGTGGCCAAGTTCCTAGGAAAAATAATAAACTTGTAATACGGAAATTATGTTAAAAAAGTGTTCTCAGAAACGAGCTATCACGTGTGGAGATCAATGGCTTTCAAGCCAAATGATCAATCTTATGGCCACATCCATGGCATAGTTTGTTCAAATGATCTCATATTGTGCACAAGGGTGCATATTGGAATGGGAAACAATGTTGCCCCAGGAAGTTTTCATTTTCGTTGGACGAAAAAACCATTTTCCATTTTTCGAGTGCACAAAAGGAGGTTTTTTTGTGAAGGAACTACCAAATAATTGTTGCAAAATTGGACCAAATCATTTTTCTAAAATACTAGGCCATATTTAATGCACAATTGACAAAAATTTTGGGTGTCAAAAGTTTTGATCCACCTCTCGTGAAAAAGACAAATTTCCGCCGATTCAGCTGGAAGCGGGTCAAATTTAAACTGTAGCTACCTTGTAGTTTGCTCTTTATTTTTGTCAAAAATCATTTCTAGGTACATAAGTATCTATTTAATCATAGAAACACCAAAAAAATTCCACGATTAATCCACTAGCTAGGAACGGTCATTCCCGCCGTTTTGACCGCATTTTGAAACGGGCATAAAAAATTCAAAAAAAAATCAAAAAATTGGGAAACCTTCGCATTGTGTCATTATATGTGGCCAAGTTCCTAGGAAAAATAATAAACTTGTAATACGGCAATTATTTTAAAAAAGTGTTCTCAGAAACGAGCTATCACGTGTGGAGATCAATGGCTTTCAAGCCAAATGATCAATCTTATGGCCACATCCATGGCATAGTTTGTTCAAATGATCTCATATTGTGCACCAGGGTGCATATTGGAATGGAAAACAATGTTGCCCAAGGAAGTTTTCATTTTCGTTGGACGAAAAAACCATTTTCCATTTTTCGAGTGCCCGAAAGGAGGTTTTTTTGTGAAGGAACTACCAAATAATTGTTGCAAAATTGGACCAAATCATTTTTCCAAAATACTAGGCCATATTTAATGCACAATTGACAAAATGGTTGGGTGTCAATAGTTTTGATCCACCTCTCATGAAAAAGACAAATTTCCGCCGATTCAGTTGGAAGCGGGTCAAATTTGAACTGTAGCTACCTTGTAGTTTGCTCTTTATTTTTTTCAAAAATCATTTCTAGGTACATAAGTATCTATTTAATCATAGAAACACCAAAAAAATTTCCAAGATTCAACCACTAGCTAGGAACGGTCATTCCCGCCGTTTTGACCGCATTTTGAAACGGGCATAAAAAATTCAAAAAAAATCAAAAAATTGGGAAACCTTCGCATTGTGTCATTATATGTGGCCAAGTTCCTAGGAAAAATAATAAACTTGTAATACGGCAATTATTTTCAAAAGGTGTTCTCAGAAACGAGCTATCACGTGTGGAGATCAATGGCTTTCAAGCCAAATGATCAATCTTATGGCCACATCCATGGCATAGTTTGTTCAAATGATCTCATATTGTGCACAAGGGTGCATATTGGAATGGCAAACAATGTTGCCCAAGGAAGTTTTCATTTTCGTTGGACGAAAAAACCATTTTCCATTTTTCGAGTGCCCGAAAGGTGGATTTTTTGTGAAGGAACTACCAAATAATTGTTGCAAAATTGGACCAAATCATTTTTCTAAAATACTAGGCCATATTTAATGCACAATTGACAAAATGGTTGGGTGTCAAAAGTTTTGATCCACCTCTCATGAAAAAGACAAATTTCCGCCGATTCAGTTGGAAGCGGGTCAAATTTGAACTGTAGCTACCTTGTAGTTTGCTCTTTATTTTTTTAAAAATCATTTCTAGGTACATAAGTATATATTAAATCATAGAAACACCAAAAAAAATTCCAAGATTCAACCACTAGCTAGGAACGGTCATTCCCACCGTTTTGACCGCATTTTGAAACGGGCATAAAAAATTCAAAAAAAATCAAAAAATTGGGAAACCTTCGCATTGTGTCATTATATGTGGCCAAGTTCCTAGGAAAAATAATAAACTTGTAATACGGCAATTATTTTAAAAAAGTGTTCTCAGAAACGAGCTATCACGTGTGGAGATCAATGGCTTTCAAGCCAAATGATCAATCTTATGGCCACATCCATGGCATAGTTTGTTCAAATGATCTCATATTGTGCACAAAGGTGCATATTGGAATGGCAAACAATGTTGCCCAAGGAAGTTTTCTTTTTCGTTGGACGAAAAAACCATTTTCCATTTTTCGAGTGCCCGAAAGGAGGATTTTTTGTGAAGGAACTACCAAATAATTGTTGCAAAATTGGACCAAATCATTTTTCTAAAATACTAGGCCATATTTAATGCACAATTGACAAAATGGTTGGGTGTCAAAAGTTTTGATCCACCTCTCATGAAAAAGACAAATTTCCGCCGATTCAGTTGGAAGCGGGTCAAATTTGAACTGTAGCTACCTTGTAGTTTGCTCTTTATTTTTTTCAAAAATCATTTCTAGGTACATAAGTATCTATTTAATGATAGAAACACCAAAAAAAATTCCAAGATTCAACCACTAGCTAGGAACGGTCATTCCCGCCGTTTTGACCGCATTTTGAAACGGGCATAAAAAATTCAAAAAAAATCAAAAAATTGGGAAACCTTCGCATTGTGTCATTATATGTGTCCAAGTTCCTAGTAAAAATAACAAACTTGTAATACGGCAATTATTTTAAAAAAGTGTTCTCAGAAACGAGCTATCACGTGTGGAGATCAATGGCTTTCAAGCCAAATGATCAATCTTATGGCCACATCCATGGCATAGTTTGTTCAAATGATCTCATATTGTGCACAAGGGTGCATATTGGAATGGCAAACAATGTTGCCCAAGGAAGTTCTCATTTTTGTTGGACGAAAAAACCATTTTCCATTTTTCGAGTGCCCGAAAGGAGGTTTTTTGTGAAGGAACTACCAAATAATTGTTGCAAAATGGACCAAATCATTTTTCTAAAATACTAGGCCATATTTAATGCACAATTTACAAAATGGTTGGGTGTCAAAAGTTTTGATCCACCTCTCGTGAAAAAGACAAATTTCCGCCGATTCAGCTGGAAGCGGGTCAAATTTGAACTGTAGCTACCTTGTAGTTTGCCCTTTATTTTTTTCAAAAATCATTTCTAGGTACATAAGTATCTATTTAATCATAGAAACACCAAAAAATTCCAAGATTCAACCACTAGCTAGGAACGGTCATTCCCGCCGTTTTGACCGCGTTTTGAAACGGGCATAAAAAATTCAAAAAAAATTAAAAAATTGGGAAACCTTCGCATTGTGTCATTATATGTGGCCAAGTTCCTAGGAAAAATAGTAAACTTGTAATATGGCAATTATTTTAAAAAAGTGTTCTCAGAAACGAGCTATCACGTGTGGAGATCAATGGCTTTCAAGCCAAATGATCAATCTTATGGCCACATCCATGGCATAGTTTGTTCAAATGATCTCATATTGTGCACAAGGGTGCATATTGGAATGGCAAACAATGTTGCCCAAGGAAGTTTTCATTTTCGTTGGACGAAAAAACCATTTTCCATTTTTCGAGTGCCCGAAAGGGGGTTTTTTGTGAAGGAACTACCAAATAATTGTTGCAAAATGGACCAAATCATTTTTCTAAAATACTAGGCCATATTTAATGCACAATTGACAAAATGGTTGGGTGTCAAAAGTTTTGATCCACCTCTCGTGAAAAAGACAAATTTCCGCCGATTCAGCTGGAAGCGGGTCAAATTTGAACTGTAGCTACCTTGTAGTTTGCCCTTTATTTTTTTCAAAAATCATTTCTAGGTACATAAGTATCTATTTAATCATAGAAACACCAAAAAATTCCAAGATTCAACCACTAGCTAGGAACGGTCATTCCCGCCGTTTTGACCGCGTTTTGAAACGGGCATAAAAAATTCAAAAAAAATTAAAAAATTGGGAAACCTTCGCATTGTGTCATTATATGTGGCCAAGTTCCTAGGAAAAATAGTAAACTTGTAATATGGCAATTATTTTAAAAAAGTGTTCTCAGAAACGAGCTATCAGGTGTGGAGATCAATGGCTTTCAAGCCAAATGATCAATCTTATGGCCACATCCATGGCATAGTTTGTTCAAATGATCTCATATTGTGCACAAGGGTGCATATTGGAATGGCAAACAATGTTGCCCAAGGAAGTTTTCATTTTCGTTGGACGAAAAAACCATTTTCCATTTTTCGAGTGCCCGAAAGGAGGTTTTTTTGTGAAGGAACTACCAAATAATTGTTGCAAAATTGGACCAAATCATTTTTATAAAATACTAGGCCATATTTAATGCACAATTGACAAAATGGTTGGGTGTCAAAAGTTTTGATCCACCTCTCGTGAAAAAGACAAATTTCCGCCGATTCAGTTGGAAGCGGGTCAAATTTGAACTGTAGCTACCTTGTAGTTTGCTATTTATTTTTTTCAAAAATCATTTCTAGGTACATAAGTATCTATTTAATCATAGAAACACCAAAAAATTCCAAGATTCAACCACTAGCTAGGAACGGTCATTCCCGCCGTTTTGACCGCATTTTGAAACGGGCATAAAAAATTCAAAAAAAATCAAAAAATTGGGAAACCTTCGCATTGTGTCATTATATGTGGCCAAGTTCCTAGGAAAAATAATAAACTTGTAATACGGCAATTATTTTAAAAAAGTGTTCTCAGAAACGAGCTATCACGTGTGGAGATCAATGGCTTTCAAGCCAAATGATCAATCTTATGGCCACATCCATGGCATAGTTTGTTCAAATGATCTCATATTGTGCACAAGGGTGCATATTGGAATGGCAAACAATGTTGCCCAAGGAAGTTTTCATTTTCGTTGGACGAAAAAACCATTTTCCATTTTTCGAGTGCCCGAAAGGAGGATTTTTTGTGAAGGAACTACCAAATAATTGTTGCAAAATTGGACCAAATCATTTTTCTAAAATACTAGGCCATATTTAATGCACAATTGACAAAACGGTTGGGTGTCAAAAGTTTTGATCCACCTCTCATGAAAAAGACAAATTTCCGCCGATTCAGTTGGAAGCGGGTCAAATTTGAACTGTAGCTACCTTGTAGTTTGCTCTTTATTTTTTTCAAAAATCATTTCTAGGTACATAAGTATCTATTTAATGATAGAAACACCAAAAAAAATTCCAAGATTCAACCACTAGCTAGGAACGGTCATTCCCGCCGTTTTGACCGCATTTTGAAACGGGCATAAAAAATTCAAAAAAAATCAAAAAATTGGGAAACCTTCGCATTGTGTCATTATATGTGTCCAAGTTCCTAGTAAAAATAACAAACTTGTAATACGGCAATTATTTTAAAAAAGTGTTCTCAGAAACGAGCTATCACGTGTGGAGATCAATGGCTTTCAAGCCAAATGATCAATCTTATGGCCACATCCATGGCATAGTTTGTTCAAATGATCTCATATTGTGCACAAGGGTGCATATTGGAATGGCAAACAATGTTGCCCAAGGAAGTTCTCATTTTTGTTGGACGAAAAAACCATTTTCCATTTTTCGAGTGCCCGAAAGGAGGTTTTTTGTGAAGGAACTACCAAATAATTGTTGCAAAATGGACCAAATCATTTTTCTAAAATACTAGGCCATATTTAATGCACAATTTACAAAATGGTTGGGTGTCAAAAGTTTTGATCGACCTCTCGTGAAAAAGACAAATTTCCGCCGATTCAGCTGGAAGCGGGTCAAATTTGAACTGTAGCTACCTTGTAGTTTGCCCTTTATTTTTTTCAAAAATCATTTCTAGGTACATAAGTATCTATTTAATCATAGAAACACCAAAAAATTCCAAGATTCAACCACTAGCTAGGAACGGTCATTCTGGCCGTTTTGACCGCGTTTTGAAACGGGCATAAACAATTCAAAGAAAAATCAAAAAACTGGGAAACCTTCGCATTGTGTCATTATATGTGGCCAAGTTCCTAGGAAAAATAGTAAACTTGTAATACGGCAATTATGTTAAAAAAGTGTTCTCAGAAACGAGCTATCACGTGTGGAGATCAATGGCTTTCAAGCCAAATGATCAATCTTATGGCCACATCCATGGCATGGTTTGTTCAAATGATCTCATATTGTGCACAAGGGTGCATATTGGAATGGCAAACAATGTTGCCCAAGGAAGTTTTCATTTTCGTTGTACGAAAAAACCATTTTCCATTTTTCGAGTGCTCGAAAGGAGGTTTTTTTGTGAAGGAACTACCAAATAATTGTTGCAAAATTGGACCAAATCATTTTTATAAAATACTAGGCCATATTTAATGCACAATTGACAAAATGGTTGGGTGTCAAAAGTTTTGATCCACCTCTCGTGAAAAAGACAAATTTCCGCCGATTCAGTTGGAGGCGGGTCAAATTTGAACTGTAGCTACCTTGTAGTTTGCTCTTTATTTTTTTCAAAAATCATTTCTAGTTACATAAGTATCTATTTAATCATAGAAACAGCAAAAAAATCCAAGATTCAACCACTAGCTAGGAACAGTCATTCCCGCTGTTTTGACCGCATTTTGAAACGGGCATAAAAAATTCAAAAAAAATCAAAAAATTGGGAAACCTTCGCATTGTGTCATTATATGTGGCCAAGTTCCTAGGAAAAATAATAAACTTGTAATACGGGAATTATTTTAAAAAAGTGTTCTCACAAACGAGCAATCACGTGTGGAGATCAGTGGCTTTCAAGCCAAATGATCAATCTTATGGCCACATCCACGGCATAGTTTGTTCAAATGATCTCATATTGTGCACAAGGGTGCATATTGGAATGGGAAACAATGTTGCCCCAGGAAGTTTTCATTTTCGTTGGACGAAAAAACCATTTTCCATTTTTCGAGTGCCCAAAAGGAGGTTTTTTTGTGAAGGAACTACCAAATAATTGTTGCAAAATTGGACCAAATCATTTTTCTAAAACACTAGGCCATATTTAATGCACAATTGACAAAATTGTTGGGTGTCAAAAGTTTTGATCCACCTCTCGTGAAAAAGACAAATTTCCGCCGATTCAGTTGGAAGCGGGTCAAATTTGAACTGTAGCTACCTTGTAGTTTGCCCTTTATTTTTTTCAAAAATCATTTCTAGGTACATAAGTATCTATTTAATCATAAAAACACCAAAAAATTCCAAGATTCAACCACTAGCTAGGAACGGTCATTCCCGCCGTTTTGACCGCGTTTTGAAACGGGCATAAAAAATTCAAACAAAAATCAAAAAATTGAGAAACCTTCGCATTGTGTCATTATATGTGGCCAAGTTCCTAGGAAAAATAGTAAACTTGTAATACGGCAATTATTTTAAAAAAGTGTTCTCAGAAACGAGCTATCACGTGTGGAGATCAATGGCTTTCAAACCAAATGATCAATCTTATGGCCACATCCATGGCATAGTTTGTTCAAATGATCTCATATTGTGCACAAGGGTGCATATTGGAATGGCAAACAATGTTGCACAAGGAAGTTTTCATTTTCGTTGGACGAAGAAACCATTTTCCATTTTTCGAGTGCCCGAAAGGAGGTTTTTTTGTGAAGGAACTACCAAATAATTGTTGCAAAATTGGACCAAATCATTTTTATAAAATACTAGGCCATATTTAATGCACAATTGACGAAATTGTTGGGTGTCAAAAGTTTTGATCCACCTCTCGTGAAAAAGAAAAATTTCCGCCGATTCAGCTGGAAGCGGGTCAAATTTGAACTGTAGCTACCTTGTAGTTTGCTATTTATTTTTTTCAAAAATCATTTCTAGGTACATAAGTATCTATTTAATCATAGAAACACCAAAAACATTCCAAGATTCAACCACTAGCTAGGAACGGTCATTCCCGCCGTTTTGACCGCATTTTGAAATGGGCATAAACAATTGAAAGAAAAATCAAAAAATTGGGAAACCTTCGCATTGTGTCATTATATGTGGCCAAGTTCCTAGGAAAAATAATAAACTTGTAATACGGAAATTATGTTAAAAAAGTGTTCTCAGAAACGAGCTATCACGTGTGGAGATCAATGGCTTTCAAGCCAAATGATCAATCTTATGGCCACATCCATGGCATAGTTTGTTCAAATGATCTCATATTGTGCACAAGGGTGCATATTGGAATGGGAAACAATGTTGCCCCAGGAAGTTTTCATTTTCGTTGGACGAAAAAACCATTTTCCATTTTTCGAGTGCACAAAAGGAGGTTTTTTTGTGAAGGAACTACCAAATAATTGTTGCAAAATTGGACCAAATCATTTTTCTAAAATACTAGGCCATATTTAATGCACAATTGACAAAAATTTTGGGTGTCAAAAGTTTTGATCCACCTCTCGTGAAAAAGACAAATTTCCGCCGATTCAGCTGGAAGCGGGTCAAATTTAAACTGTAGCTACCTTGTAGTTTGCTCTTTATTTTTGTCAAAAATCATTTCTAGGTACATAAGTATCTATTTAATCATAGAAACACCAAAAAAATTCCACGATTAATCCACTAGCTAGGAACGGTCATTCCCGCCGTTTTGACCGCATTTTGAAACGGGCATAAAAAATTCAAAAAAAATCAAAAAATTGGGAAACCTTCGCATTGTGTCATTATATGTGGCCAAGTTCCTAGGAAAAATAATAAACTTGTAATACGGCAATTATTTTAAAAAAGTGTTCTCAGAAACGAGCTATCACGTGTGGAGATCAATGGCTTTCAAGCCAAATGATCAATCTTATGGCCACATCCATGGCATAGTTTGTTCAAATGATCTCATATTGTGCACCAGGGTGCATATTGGAATGGAAAACAATGTTGCCCAAGGAAGTTTTCATTTTCGTTGGACGAAAAAACCATTTTCCATTTTTCGAGTGCCCGAAAGGAGGTTTTTTTGTGAAGGAACTACCAAATAATTGTTGCAAAATTGGACCAAATCATTTTTCCAAAATACTAGGCCATATTTAATGCACAATTGACAAAATGGTTGGGTGTCAAAAGTTTTGATCCACCTCTCATGAAAAAGACAAATTTCCGCCGATTCAGTTGGAAGCGGGTCAAATTTGAACTGTAGCTACCTTGTAGTTTGCTCTTTATTTTTTTCAAAAATCATTTCTAGGTACATAAGTATCTATTTAATCATAGAAACACCAAAAAAATTTCCAAGATTCAACCACTAGCTAGGAACGGTCATTCCCGCCGTTTTGACCGCATTTTGAAACGGGCATAAAAAATTCAAAAAAAATCAAAAAATTGGGAAACCTTCGCATTGTGTCATTATATGTGGCCAAGTTCCTAGGAAAAATAATAAACTTGTAATACGGCAATTATTTTCAAAAGGTGTTCTCAGAAACGAGCTATCACGTGTGGAGATCAATGGCTTTCAAGCCAAATGATCAATCTTATGGCCACATCCATGGCATAGTTTGTTCAAATGATCTCATATTGTGCACAAGGGTGCATATTGGAATGGCAAACAATGTTGCCCAAGGAAGTTTTCATTTTCGTTGGACGAAAAAACCATTTTCCATTTTTCGAGTGCCCGAAAGGTGGATTTTTTGTGAAGGAACTACCAAATAATTGTTGCAAAATTGGACCAAATCATTTTTCTAAAATACTAGGCCATATTTAATGCACAATTGACAAAATGGTTGGGTGTCAAAAGTTTTGATCCACCTCTCATGAAAAAGACAAATTTCCGCCGATTCAGTTGGAAGCGGGTCAAATTTGAACTGTAGCTACCTTGTAGTTTGCTCTTTATTTTTTTTAAAAATCATTTCTAGGTACATAAGTATATATTTAATCATAGAAACACCAAAAAAAATTCCAAGATTCAACCACTAGCTAGGAACGGTCATTCCCACCGTTTTGACCGCATTTTGAAACGGGCATAAAAAATTCAAAAAAAATCAAAAAATTGGGAAACCTTCGCATTGTGTCATTATATGTGGCCAAGTTCCTAGGAAAAATAATAAACTTGTAATACGGCAATTATTTTAAAAAAGTGTTCTCAGAAACGAGCTATCACGTGTGGAGATCAATGGCTTTCAAGCCAAATGATCAATCTTATGGCCACATCCATGGCATAGTTTGTTCAAATGATCTCATATTGTGCACAAGGGTGCATATTGGAATGGCAAACAATGTTGCCCAAGGAAGTTTTCATTTTCGTTGGACGAAAAAACCATTTTCCATTTTTCGAGTGCCCGAAAGGAGGATTTTTTGTGAAGGAACTACCAAATAATTGTTGCAAAATTGGACCAAATCATTTTTCTAAAATACTAGG
>NC_057806.1:628981723-629008206 GCF_018294505.1 Triticum aestivum
GGTTGGGTGTCAAAAGTTTTGATCCACCTCTCATGAAAAAGACAAATTTCCGCCGATTCAGTTGGAAGCGGGTCAAATTTGAACTGTAGCTACCTTGTAGTTTGCTCTTTATTTTTTTCAAAAATCATTTCTAGGTACATAAGTATCTATTTAATGATAGAAACACCAAAAAAAATTCCAAGATTCAACCACTAGCTAGGAACGGTCATTCCCGCCGTTTTGACCGCATTTTGAAACGGGCATAAAAAATTCAAAAAAAATCAAAAAATTGGGAAACCTTCGCATTGTGTCATTATATGTGTCCAAGTTCCTAGTAAAAATAACAAACTTGTAATACGGCAATTATTTTAAAAAAGTGTTCTCAGAAACGAGCTATCACGTGTGGAGATCAATGGCTTTCAAGCCAAATGATCAATCTTATGGCCACATCCATGGCATAGTTTGTTCAAATGATCTCATATTGTGCACAAGGGTGCATATTGGAATGGCAAACAATGTTGCCCAAGGAAGTTCTCATTTTTGTTGGACGAAAAAACCATTTTCCATTTTTCGAGTGCCCGAAAGGAGGTTTTTTGTGAAGGAACTACCAAATAATTGTTGCAAAATGGACCAAATCATTTTTCTAAAATACTAGGCCATATTTAATGCACAATTTACAAAATGGTTGGGTGTCAAAAGTTTTGATCCACCTCTCGTGAAAAAGACAAATTTCCGCCGATTCAGCTGGAAGCGGGTCAAATTTGAACTGTAGCTACCTTGTAGTTTGCCCTTTATTTTTTTCAAAAATCATTTCTAGGTACATAAGTATCTATTTAATCATAGAAACACCAAAAAATTCCAAGATTCAACCACTAGCTAGGAACGGTCATTCCCGCCGTTTTGACCGCGTTTTGAAACGGGCATAAAAAATTCAAAAAAAATTAAAAAATTGGGAAACCTTCGCATTGTGTCATTATATGTGGCCAAGTTCCTAGGAAAAATAGTAAACTTGTAATATGGCAATTATTTTAAAAAAGTGTTCTCAGAAACGAGCTATCACGTGTGGAGATCAATGGCTTTCAAGCCAAATGATCAATCTTATGGCCACATCCATGGCATAGTTTGTTCAAATGATCTCATATTGTGCACAAGGGTGCATATTGGAATGGCAAACAATGTTGCCCAAGGAAGTTTTCATTTTCGTTGGACGAAAAAACCATTTTCCATTTTTCGAGTGCCCGAAAGGGGGTTTTTTGTGAAGGAACTACCAAATAATTGTTGCAAAATGGACCAAATCATTTTTCTAAAATACTAGGCCATATTTAATGCACAATTGACAAAATGGTTGGGTGTCAAAAGTTTTGATCCACCTCTCGTGAAAAAGACAAATTTCCGCCGATTCAGCTGGAAGCGGGTCAAATTTGAACTGTAGCTACCTTGTAGTTTGCCCTTTATTTTTTTCAAAAATCATTTCTAGGTACATAAGTATCTATTTAATCATAGAAACACCAAAAAATTCCAAGATTCAACCACTAGCTAGGAACGGTCATTCCCGCCGTTTTGACCGCGTTTTGAAACGGGCATAAAAAATTCAAAAAAAATTAAAAAATTGGGAAACCTTCGCATTGTGTCATTATATGTGGCCAAGTTCCTAGGAAAAATAGTAAACTTGTAATATGGCAATTATTTTAAAAAAGTGTTCTCAGAAACGAGCTATCAGGTGTGGAGATCAATGGCTTTCAAGCCAAATGATCAATCTTATGGCCACATCCATGGCATAGTTTGTTCAAATGATCTCATATTGTGCACAAGGGTGCATATTGGAATGGCAAACAATGTTGCCCAAGGAAGTTTTCATTTTCGTTGGACGAAAAAACCATTTTCCATTTTTCGAGTGCCCGAAAGGAGGTTTTTTTGTGAAGGAACTACCAAATAATTGTTGCAAAATTGGACCAAATCATTTTTATAAAATACTAGGCCATATTTAATGCACAATTGACAAAATGGTTGGGTGTCAAAAGTTTTGATCCACCTCTCGTGAAAAAGACAAATTTCCGCCGATTCAGTTGGAAGCGGGTCAAATTTGAACTGTAGCTACCTTGTAGTTTGCTATTTATTTTTTTCAAAAATCATTTCTAGGTACATAAGTATCTATTTAATCATAGAAACACCAAAAAATTCCAAGATTCAACCACTAGCTAGGAACGGTCATTCCCGCCGTTTTGACCGCATTTTGAAACGGGCATAAAAAATTCAAAAAAAATCAAAAAATTGGGAAACCTTCGCATTGTGTCATTATATGTGGCCAAGTTCCTAGGAAAAATAATAAACTTGTAATACGGCAATTATTTTAAAAAAGTGTTCTCAGAAACGAGCTATCACGTGTGGAGATCAATGGCTTTCAAGCCAAATGATCAATCTTATGGCCACATCCATGGCATAGTTTGTTCAAATGATCTCATATTGTGCACAAGGGTGCATATTGGAATGGCAAACAATGTTGCCCAAGGAAGTTTTCATTTTCGTTGGACGAAAAAACCATTTTCCATTTTTCGAGTGCCCGAAAGGAGGATTTTTTGTGAAGGAACTACCAAATAATTGTTGCAAAATTGGACCAAATCATTTTTCTAAAATACTAGGACATATTTAATGCACAATTGACAAAATGGTTGGGTGTCAAAAGTTTTGATCCACCTCTCATGAAAAAGACAAATTTCCGCCGATTCAGTTGGAAGCGGGTCAAATTTGAACTGTAGCTACCTTGTAGTTTGCTCTTTATTTTTTTCAAAAATCATTTCTAGGTACATAAGTATCTATTTAATGATAGAAACACCAAAAAAAATTCCAAGATTCAACCACTAGCTAGGAACGGTCATTCCCGCCGTTTTGACCACATTTTGAAACGGGCATAAAAAATTCAAAAAAAATCAAAAAATTGGGAAACCTTCGCATTGTGTCATTATATGTGTCCAAGTTCCTAGTAAAAATAACAAACTTGTAATACGGCAATTATTTTAAAAAAGTGTTCTCAGAAACGAGCTATCACGTGTGGAGATCAATGGCTTTCAAGCCAAATGATCAATCTTATGGCCACATCCATGGCATAGTTTGTTCAAATGATCTCATATTGTGCACAAGGGTGCATATTGGAATGGCAAACAATGTTGCCCAAGGAAGTTCTCATTTTTGTTGGACGAAAAAACCATTTTCCATTTTTCGAGTGCCCGAAAGGAGGTTTTTTGTGAAGGAACTACCAAATAATTGTTGCAAAATGGACCAAATCATTTTTCTAAAATACTAGGCCATATTTAATGCACAATTTACAAAATGGTTGGGTGTCAAAAGTTTTGATCCACCTCTCGTGAAAAAGACAAATTTCCGCCGATTCAGCTGGAAGCGGGTCAAATTTGAACTGTAGCTACCTTGTAGTTTGCCCTTTATTTTTTTCAAAAATCATTTCTAGGTACATAAGTATCTATTTAATCATAGAAACACCAAAAAAAATTCCAAGATTCAACCACTAGCTAGGAACGGTCATTCCGGCCGTTTTGACCGCGTTTTGAAACGGGCATAAACAATTCAAAGAAAAATCAAAAAACTGGGAAACCTTCGCATTGTGTCATTATATGTGGCCAAGTTCCTAGGAAAAATAGTAAACTTGTAATACGGCAATTATTTTAAAAAAGTGTTCTCAGAAACGAGCTATCACGTGTGGAGATCAATGGCTTTCAAGCCAAATGATCAATCTTATGGCCACATCCATGGCATGGTTTGTTCAAATGATCTCATATTGTGCACAAGGGTGCATATTGGAATGGCAAACAATGTTGCCCAAGGAAGTTCTCATTTTTGTTGGACGAAAAAACCATTTTCCATTTTTCGAGTGCCCGAAAGGAGGTTTTTTGTGAAGGAACTACCAAATAATTGTTGCAAAATGGACCAAATCATTTTTCTAAAATACTAGGCCATATTTAATGCACAATTTACAAAATGGTTGGGTGTCAAAAGTTTTGATCCACCTCTCGTGAAAAAGACAAATTTCCGCCGATTCAGCTGGAAGCGGGTCAAATTTGAACTGTAGCTACCTTGTAGTTTGCCCTTTATTTTTTTCAAAAATCATTTCTAGGTACATAAGTATCTATTTAATCATAGAAACACCAAAAAATTCCAAGATTCAACCACTAGCTAGGAACGGTCATTCCGGCCGTTTTGACCGCGTTTTGAAACGGGCATAAACAATTCAAAGAAAAATCAAAAAACTGGGAAACCTTCGCATTGTGTCATTATATGTGGCCAAGTTCCTAGGAAAAATAGTAAACTTGTAATACGGCAATTATGTTAAAAAAGTGTTCTCAGAAACGAGCTATCACGTGTGGAGATCAATGGCTTTCAAGCCAAATGATCAATCTTATGGCCACATCCATGGCATGGTTTGTTCAAATGATCTCATATTGTGCACAAGGGTGCATATTGGAATGGCAAACAATGTTGCCCAAGGAAGTTTTCATTTTCGTTGTACGAAAAAACCATTTTCCATTTTTCGAGTGCCCGAAAGGAGGTTTTTTTGTGAAGGAACTACCAAATAATTGTTGCAAAATTGGACCAAATCATTTTTATAAAATACTAGGCCATATTTAATGCACAATTGACAAAATGGTTGGGTGTCAAAAGTTTTGATCCACCTCTCGTGAAAAAGACAAATTTCCGCCGATTCAGTTGGAAGCGGGTCAAATTTGAACTGTAGCTACCTTGTAGTTTGCTCTTTATTTTTTTCAAAAATCATTTCTAGGTACATAAGTATCTATTTCATCATAGAAACAGCAAAAAAATCCAAGATTCAACCACTAGCTAGGAACGGTCATTCCCGCTGTTTTGACCGCATTTTGAAACGGGCATAAAAAAATCAAAAAAAATCAAAAAATTGGGAAACCTTCGCATTGTGTCATTATATGTGGCCAAGTTCCTAGGAAAAATAATAAACTTGTAATACGCCAATTATTTTAAAAAAGTGTTCTCAGAAACGAGCTATCACGTGTGGAGATCAATGGCTTTCAAGCCAAATGATCAATCTTATGGCCACATCCATGGCATAGTTTGTTCAAATGATCTCATATTGTGCACAAGGGTGCATATTGGAATGGGAAACAATGTTGCCCCAGGAAGTTTTCATTTTCGTTGGATGAAAAAACCATTTTCCATTTTTCGAGTGCCCAAAAGGAGGTTTTTTTGTGAAGGAACTACCAAATAATTGTTGCAAAATTGGACCAAATCATTTTTCTAAAATACTAGGCCATATTTAATGCACAATTGACAAAATTGTTGGGTGTCAAAAGTTTTGATCCACCTCTCGTGAAAAAGACAAATTTCCGCCGATTCAGCTGGAAGCGGGTCAAATTTGAACTGTAGCTACCTTGTAGTTTGCTCTTTATTTTTGTCAAAAATCATTTCTAGGTACATAAGTATCTATTTAATCATAGAAACACCAAAAAAATTCCACGATTAATCCACTAGCTAGGAACGGTCATTCCCGCCGTTTTGACCGCATTTTGAAACGGGCATAAAAAATTCAAAAAAAAATCAAAAAATTGGGAAACCTTCGCATTGTGTCATTATATGTGGCCAAGTTCCTAGGAAAAATAATAAACTTCTAATACGGCAATTATTTTAAAAAATTGTTCTCAGAAACGAGCTATCACATGTGGAGATCAATGGCTTTCAAGCCAAATGATCAATCTTATGGCCACATCCATGGCATAGTTTGTTCAAATGATCTCATATTGTGCACAAGGGTGCATATTGGAATGGCAAACAATGTTGCCCAAGGAAGTTTTCATTTTCGTTGGACGAAAAAACCATTTTCCATTTTTCGAGTGCCCGAAAGGAGGTTTTTTTGTGAAGGAACTACCAAATAATTGTTGCAAAATTGGACCAAATCATTTTTCTAAAATACTAGGTCATATTTAATGCACAATTGACAAAATGGTTGGGTGTCAAAAGTTTTGATCCACCTCTCATGAAAAAGACAAATTTCCGTCGATTCAGTTGGAATCGGGTCAAATTTGAACTGTAGCTACCTTGTAGTTTGCTCTTTATTTTTTTTAAAAATCATTTCTAGGTACATAATTATCTATTTAATCATAGAAACACCAAAAAAATTCCAAGATTCAACCACTAGCTAGGAACGGTCATTCCCGCCGTTTTGACCGCATTTTGAAACGGGCATAAAAAATTCAAAAAAAATCAAAAAATTGGGAAACCTTTGCATTGTGTCATTATATGTGGCCAAGTTCCTAGTAAAAATAATAAACTTGTAATACGGCAATTATTTTAAAAAAGTGTTCTCAGAAACGAGCTATCACGTGTGGAGATCAATGGCTTTCAAGCCAAATGATCAATCTTATGGCCACATCCATGGAATAGTTTGTTCAAATGATCTCATATTGTGCACAAGGGTGCATATTGGAATGGCAAACAATGTTGCCCAAGGAAGTTCTCATTTTTGTTGGACGAAAAAACCATTTTCCATTTTTCGAGTGCCCGAAAGGAGGTTTTTTGTGAAGGAACTACCAAATAATTGTTGCAAAATGGACCAAATCATTTTTCTAAAATACTAGGCCATAGTTAATGCACAATTGACAAAATGGTTGGGTGTCAAAAGTTTTGATCCACCTCTCGTGAAAAAGACAAATTTCCGCCGATTCAGTTGGAAGCGGGTCAAATTTGAACTGTAGCTACCTTGTAGTTTGCCCTTTATTTTTTTCAAAAATCATTTCTAGGTACATAAGTATCTATTTAATCATAGAAACACCAAAAAATTCCAAGATTCAACCACTAGCTAGGAACGGTCATTCCGGCCGTTTTGACCGCGTTTTGAATCGGGCATAAAAAATTCAAAAAAAATCAAAAAATTGGGAAACCTTCGCATTGTGTCATTATATGTGGCCTAGTTCCTAGGAAAAATAGTAAACTTGTAATACGGCAATTATTTTAAAAAAGTGTTATCAAAAACGAGCTATCACGTGTGGAGATCAATGGCTTTCAAGCCAAATGATCAATCTTATGGCCACATCCATGGCATAGTTTGTTCAAATGATCTCATATTGTGCAAAAGGGTGCATATTGGAATGGAAAACAATGTTGCCCAAGGAAGTTTTCATTTTCGTTGGACGAAAAAACCATTTTCCATTTTTCGAGTGCCCGAAAGGAGGTTTTTTGTGAAGGAACTACCAAATAATTGTTGCAAAATTGGACCAAATCATTTTTATAAAATACTAGGCCATATTTAATGCACAATTCACAAAATGGTTGGGTGTCAAAAGTTTTGATCCACCTCTCGTGAAAAAGATAAATTTCCGCCGATTCAGTTGGAAGCGGGTCAAATTTGAACTGTAGCTACCTTGTAGTTTGCTATTTATTTTTTTCAAAAATCATTTCTAGGTACATAAGTATCTATTTAATCATAGAAACACCAAAAAAATTCCAAGATTCAACCACTAGCTAGGAACGGTCATTCCCGCCGTTTTGAACGCATTTTGAAACGGGCATAAAAAATTCAAAAAAAATCAAAAAATTGGGAAACCTTCGCATTGTGTCATTATATGTGGCCAAGTTCCTAGGAAAAATAATAAACTTGTAATACGGCAATTATTTTAAAAAAGTGTTCTCACAAACGAGCTATCACGTGTGGAGATCAATGGCTTTCAAGCCAAATGATCAATCTTATGGCCACATCTATGGCATAGTTTGTTCAAATGATCTCATATTGTGCACAAGGGTGCATATTGGAATGGCAAACAATGTTGCCCAAGGAAGTTTTCATTTTCGTTGGACGAAAAAACCATTTTCCATTTTTCGAGTGCCCGAAAGGAGGTTTTTTGTGAAGGAACTACCAAATAATTGTTGCAAAATGGACCAAATCATTTTTCTAAAATACTAGGCCATATTTAATGCACAATTGACAAATTGGTTGGGTGTCAAAAGTTTTGATCCACCTCTCGTGAAAAAGACAAATTTCCGCCGATTCAGCTGGAAGCGGGTCAAATTTGAACTGTAGCTACCTTGTAGTTTGCCCTTTATTTTTTTCAAAAATCATTTCTAGGTACATAAGTATCTATTTAATCATAGAAACACCAAAAAATTCCAAGATTCAACCACTAGCTAGGAACGGTCATTCCCGCCGTTTTGACCGCGTTTTGAAACGGGCATAAAAAATTCAAAAAAAATCAAAAAATTGGGAAACCTTCGCATTGTGTCATTATATGTGGCCAAGTTCCTAGGAAAAATAGTAAACTTGTAATACGGCAATTATTTTAAAAAAGTGTTCTCAGAAACGAGCTATCACGTGTGGAGATCAATGGCTTTCAAGCCAAATGATCAATCTTATGGCCACATCCATGGCATAGTTTGTTCAAATGATCTCATATTGTGCACAAGGGTGCATATTGGAATGGCAAACAATGTTGCCCAAGGAAGTTTTCATTTTCGTTGGAAGCGGGTCAAATTTGAACTGTAGCTACCTTGTAGTTTGCTATTTATTTTTTTCAAAAATCATTTCAAGGTACATAAGTATCTATTTAATCATAGAAACACCAAAAAAATTCCAAGATTCAACCAGTAGCTAGGAACGGTCATTCCCGCCGTTTTGACCGCATTTTGAAACGGGCATAAACAATTCAAAGAAAAATCAAAAAATTGGGAAACCTTCGCATTGTGTCATTATATGTGGCCAAGTTCCTAGGAAAAATAATAAACTTGTAATACGGCAATTATGTTAAAAAAGTGTTCTCAGAAACGAGCTATCACGTGTGGAGATCAATGGCTTTCAAGCCAAATGATCAATCTTATGGCCACATCCATGGCATAGTTTGTTCAAATGATCTCATATTGTGCACAAGGGTGCATATTGGAATGGCAAACAATGTTGCCCAAGGAAGTTTTCATTTTTGTTGGAAGCGGGTCAAATTTGAACTGTAGCTACCTTGTAGTTTGCTATTTATTTTTTTCAAAAATCATTTCAAGGTACATAAATATCTATTTAAGCATAGAAACACCAAAAAAATTCCAAGATTCAACCACTAGCTAAGAACGGTCATTCCCGCTGTTTTAACCGCATTTTGAAACGGGCATAAACAATTCAAAGAAAAATCAAAAAATTGGGAAACCTTCGCATTGTGTCATTATATGTGGCCAAGTTCCTAGGAAAAATAATAAACTTGTAATACGGCAATTATGTTAAAAAGGTGTTCTCAGAAACGAGCTATCACGTGTGGAGATCAATGGCTTTCAAGCCAAATGATCAATCTTATGGCCACATCCATGGCATAGTTTGTTCAAATGATCTCATATTGTGCACAAGGGTGCATATTGGAATGGCAAACAATGTTGCCCAAGGAAGTTTTCATTTTCGTTGTACGAAAAAACCATTTTCCATTTTTTGAGTGCCCGAAAGGAGGTTTTTTTGTGAAGGAACTACCAAATAATTGTTGCAAAATTGGACCAAATCATTTTTATAAAATACTAGGCCATATTTAATGCACAATTGACAAAATGGTTGGGTGTCAAAAGTTTTGATCCACCTCTCGTGAAAAAGACAAATTTCCGCAGATTCAGTTGGAAGCGGGTCAAATTTGAACTGTAGCTACCTTGTAGTTTGCTCTTTATTTTTTTCAAAAATCATTTCTAGGTACATAAGTATCTATTTAATCATAGAAATAGCAAAAAAAATCCAAGATTCAACCACTAGCTAGGAACGGTCATTCCCGCTGTTTTGACCGCATTTTGAAACGGGCATAAAAATTCAAAAAAAAATCAAAAAATTGGGAAACCTTCGCATTGTGTCATTATATGTGGCCAAGTTCCTAGGAAAAATAATAAACTTGTAATACGGCAATTATTTTAAAAAAGTGTTCTCAGAAACGAGCTATCACGTGTGGAGATCAATGGCTTTCAAGCCAAATGATCAATCTTATGGCCACATCCATGGCATAGTTTGTTCAAATGATCTCATATTGTGCACAAGGGTGCATATTGGAATGGGAAACGATGTTGCCCGAGGAAGTTTTTATTTTCGTTGGACGAAAAAACCATTTTCCATTTTTCGAGTGCCCAAAAGGAGGTTTTTTTGTGAAGGAACTACCAAATAATTGTTGCAAAATTGGACCAAATCACTTTTATAAAATACTAGGCCATATTTAATGCACAATTGACAAAATTGTTGGGTGTCAAAAGTTTTGATCCACCTCTCGTGAAAAAGACAAATTTCCGCCGATTCAGTTGGAAGCGGGTCAAATTTGAACTATAGCTACCTTGTAGTTTGCTCTTTATTTTTGTCAAAAATCATTTCTAGGTACATAAGTATCTATTTAATCATAGAAACAGCAAAAAAATCCAAGATTCAACCACTAGCTAGGAACGGTCATTCCCGCCGTTTTGACCGCATTTTGAAACGGGCATAAAAAATTCAAAAAAAATCAAAAAATTGGGAAACCTTCGCATTGTGTCATTATATGTGGCCAAGTTCCTAGGAAAAATAATAAACTTGTAATACGGCAATTATTTTAAAAAACTGTTCTCAGAAACAAGCTATCACGTGTGGAGATCAATGGCTTTCAAGCCAAATGATCAATCTTATGGCCACATCCATGGCATAGTTTGTTCAAATGATCTCATATTGTGCACAAGGGTGCATATTGGAATGGGAAACAATGTTGCCCCAGGAAGTTTTCATTTTCGTTGGACGAAAAAACCATTTTCCATTTTTCAAGTGCCCAAAAGGAGGTTTTTTTGTGAAGGAACTACCAAATAATTTTTGCAAAATTGGACCAAATCATTTTTCTAAAATACTAGGCCATATTTAATGCACAATTGACAAAATTGTTGGGTGTCAAAAGTTTTGATCCACCTCTCGTGAAAAAGACAAATTTCCGCCGATTCAGCTGGAAGCGGGTCAAATTTGAACTGTAGCTACCTTGTAGTTTGCTCTTTATTTTTTTCAAAAATCATTTCTAGGTACATAAGTATCTATTTAATCATAGAAACACCAAAAAAATTCCAAGATTCAACAACTAGCTACGAACGGTCATTCCCGCCGTTTTGACCGCATTTTGAAACGGGCATAAAAAATTCAAAAAAATTCAAAAAATTGGGAAACCTTCGCATTGTGTCATTATATGTGGCCAAGTTCCTAGTAAAAATAATAAACTTGTAATACGGAAATTATGTTAAAAAAGTGTTCTCAGAAACGAGCTATCACGTGTGGAGATCAATGGCTTTCAAGCCAAATGATCAATCTTATGGCCACATCCATGGCATAGTTTGTTCAAATGATCTCATATTTTGCACAAGGGTGCATATTGGAATGGCAAACAATGTTGCCCAAGGAAGTTTTCATTTTCGTTGGACGAAAAAACCTTTTTCCATTTTTCGAGTGCCCGAAAGGAGGTTTTTGTGTGAAGGAACTACCAAATAATTGTTGCAAAATTGGACCAAATCATTTTTCTAAAATACTAGGCCATATTTAATGCACAATTGACAAAATGGTTGGGTGTCAAAAGTTTTGATCCACCTCTCGTGAAAAAGACAAATTTCCGCCGATTCAGTTGGAAGCGGGTCAAATTTGAACTGTAGCTACCTTGTAGTTTGCTCTTTATTTTTTCAAAAATAATTTCTAGGTACATAAGTATCTATTTAATCATAGAAACACCAAAAAAAATCCAAGATTCAACCACTAGCTAGGAACGGTCATTCCCGCTGTTTTGACCACATTTTGAAACGGGCATAAAAAATTAAAAAAAATCAAAAAATTGGGAAACCTTCGCATTGTGTCATTATATGTGGCCAAGTTCCTAGGAAAAATTATAAACTTGTAATAAGGCAATTATTTCAAAAAAGTGTTCTCACAAACGAGCTATCACGTGTGGAGATCAATGGCTTTCAAGCCAAATGATCAATCTTATGGCCACATCCATGGCATAGTTTGTTCAAATGATCTCATATTGTGCACAAGGGTGCATATTGGAATGGGAAACAATGTTGCCCAAGAGAGTTCTCATTTTTGTTGGACGAAAAAACCATTTTCCATTTTTCGAGTGCCCGAAAGGAGGGTTTTTTGTGAAGGAACTACCAAATAATTGTTGCAAATTTGGACCAAATCATTTTTATAAAATACTAGGCCATATTTAATGCACAATTGACAAAATGGTTGGGTGTAAAAAGTTTTGATCCACCTCTCGTGAAAAAGACAAATTTCTGCCGATTCAATTGGAAGCGGGTCAAATTTGAACTGTAGCTACCTTGTAGTTTGCTCTTTATTTTTTTCAAAAATCATTTATAGGTACATAAG
Organism: Triticum aestivum; assembly: GCF_018294505.1. NCBI lineage: Eukaryota > Viridiplantae > Streptophyta > Magnoliopsida > Poales > Poaceae > Triticum > Triticum aestivum. Next base: position 628,994,043 of record NC_057806.1, read on the forward strand.
TTTCTATTTAATCATAGAAACAGGAAAAAAATTCCAAGATTCAACCACTAGCTAGGAACGGTCATTCTCGCCGTTTTGACAGCATTTTGAAACAGGCATAAAAAATTCAAAAAAATCATAAAATTGGGAAACCTTCGCATTGTGTCATTATATGTGGCCAAGTTCCTAGGAAAAATAATAAACTTGTAATACGGCAATTATGTTAAAAAAGTGTTCTCAGAAACGAGCTATCACTTGTGGAGATCAATGGCTTTCAAGCCAAATGATCAATCTTATGGCCACATCCATGGCATAGTTTGTTCAAATGATCTCATATTGTGCACAAGGGTGCATATTGGAATGGCAAACAATGTTGCGCAAGGAAGTTTTCATTTTCATTGTACGAAAAAACAATTTTCCATTTTTCGAGTGCCCGAAAGGAGGTTTTTTTGTGAAGGAACTACCAAATAATTGTTGCAAAATTGGACCAAATCATTTTTCTAAAATACTGGGCCATATTTAATGCACAATTGACAAAATGGTTGGGTGTAAATTTTTTTGATCCACCTCTCGTGAAAAAGACAAATTTCTGCCGATTCAATTGGAAGCGGGTCAAATTTGAACTGTAGCTACCTTGTAGTTTGCTCTTTATTTTTTTCAAAAATCATTTCTAGGTACATAAGTATATATTTAATCATAGAAACACCAAAAAAATTCCAAGATTCAACCACTAGCTAGGAACGGTCATTCCCGCCGTTTTGACCGCATTTTGAAACGGGCATAAAAAATTCAAAAAAAATCAAAAAATTGGGAAACCTTCGCATTGTGTCATTATATGTGGCCAAGTTTCTAGTAAAAATAATAAACTTGTAATACGGCAATTATTTTAAAAAAGTGTTCTCAGAAACGAGCTATCACGTGTGGAGATCAATGGCTTTCAAGCCAAATGATCAATCTTATGGCCACATCCATGGCATAGTTTGTTCAAATGATCTCATATTGTTCACAAGGGTGCATATTGGAATGGCAAACAATGTTGCCCAAGGAAGTTCTCATTTTTGTTGGACGAAAAAATCATTTTCCATTTTTCGAGTGCCCGAAAGGAGGTTTTTTGTGAAGGAACTACCAAATAATTGTTGCAAAATGGACCAAATCATTTTTCTAAAATACTAGGCCATATTTAATGCACAATTGACAAAATGGTTGGGTGTCAAAAGTTTTGATCCACCTCTCGTGAAAAAGACAAATTTCCGCCGATTCAGCTCGAAGCGGGTCAAATTTGAACTGTAGCTACCTTGTAGTTTGCCCTTTATTTTTTTTCAAAAATCATTTCTAGGTACATAAGTATCTATTTAATCATAGAAACACCAAAAAATTCCAAGATTCAACCACTAGCTAGGAACGGTCATTCCCGCTGTTTTGACCGCGTTTTGAAACGGGCATAAAAAATTCAAAAAAAATCAAAAAATTGGGAAACCTTCGCATTGTGTCATTATATGTGGCCAAGTTCCTAGGAAAAATATTAAACTTGTAATACGGCAATTATTTTAAAAAAGTGTTCTCAGAAACGAGCTATCACGTGTGGAGATCAATGGCTTTCAAGCCAAATGATCAATCTTATGGCCACATCCATGGCATAGTTTGTTAAAATGATCTCATATTGTGCACAAGGGTGCATATTGGAATGGCAAACAATGTTGCCCAAGGAAGTTTTCATTTTCGTTGGACGAAAAAACCATTTTCCATTTTTCGAGTGCCCGAAAGGAGGTTTTTTTGTGAAGGAACTACCAAATAATTGTTGCAAAATTGGACCAAATCATTTTTATAAAATATTAGGCCATATTTCATGCACAATTGACAAAATGGTTGGGTGTCAAAAGTTTTGATCCACCTCTCGTGAAAAAGACAAATTTCCGCCGATTCAGCTGGAAGCGGGTCAAATTTGAACTGTAGCTACCTTGTAGTTTGCTATTTATTTTTTTCAAAAATCATTTCAAGGTACATAAGTATCTATTTAATCATAGAAACACCAAAAAAATTCCAAGATTCAACCACTAGCTAGGAACGGTCATTCCCGCCGTTTTGACCGCATTTTGAAACGGGCATAAACAATTCAAAGAAAAATCAAAAAATTGGGAAACCTTCGCATTGTGTAATAATATGTGGCCAAGTTCCTAGGAAAAATAATAAACTTGTAATAAGGCAATTATGTTAAAAAAGTGTTCTCAGAAATGAGCTATCACGTGTGGAGATCAATGGCTTTCAAGCCAAATGATCAATCTTATGGCCACATCCATGGCATAGTTTGTTCAAATGATCTCATATTGTGCACAAGGGTGCATATTGGAATGGCAAACAATGTTGCCCAAGGAAGTTTTCATTTTCGTTGTACGAAAAAACCATTTTCCATTTTTCGAGTGCCCGAAAGGAGGTTTTTTTGTGAAGGAACTACCAAATAATTGTTGCAAAATTGGACCAAATCATTTTTATAAAATACTAGGCCATATTTAATGCACAATTGACAAAATGGTTGGGTGTCAAAAGTTTTGATCCACCTCTCATAAAAAAGACAAATTTCCGCCGATTTAGTTGGAAGCGGGTCAAATTTGAACTGTAGCTACCTTCTAGTTTGCTCTTTATTTTTTTCAAAAATCATTTCTAGGTACATAAGTATCTATTTAATCATAGAAACAGCAAAAAAATCCAAGATTCAACCACTAGCTAGGAACGGTCATTCCCGCTGTTTTGACCGCATTTTGAAACGGGCATAAAAAATTCAAAAAAAATCAAAAAATTGGGAAACCTTCGCATTGTGTCATTATATGTGGCCAAGTTCCTAGGAAAAATAATAAACTTGTAATACGGCAATTATTTTAAAAAAGTGTTCTCAGAAACGAGCTATCACGTGTGGAGATCAATGGCTTTCAAGCCAAATGATCAATCTTATGGCCACATCCATGGCATAGTTTGTTCAAATGATCTCATATTGTGCACAAAGGTGCATATTGGAATGGGAAACGATGTTGCCCCAGGAAGTTTTCATTTTCGTTGGACGAAAAAACCATTTTCCATTTTTCAAGTGCCCAAAAGGAGGTTTTTTTGTGAAGGAACTACCAAATAATTGTTGCAAAATTGGACCAAATCATTTTTATAAAATACTAGGCCATATTTAATGCACAATTGACAAAATTGTTGGGTGTCAAAAGGTTTGATCCACCTCTCGTGAAAAAGACAAATTTCCGCCGATACAGTTGGAAGCGGGTCAAATTTGAACTGTAGCTACCTTGTAGTTTGCTCTTTATTTTTGTCAAAAATCATTTCTAGGTACATAAGTATCTATTTAATCATAGAAACGCCAGAAAAATTCCACTATTAATCCACTAGCTAGGAACGGTCATTCCCGCCGTTTTGACCGCATTTTGAAACGGGCATAAAAAATTCAAAAAAAATCCAAAAATTGGGAAACCTTCGCATTGTGTCATTATATGTGGCCAAGTTCCTAGGAAAAATAATAAACTTGTAATACGGCAATTATTTTAAAAAACTGTTCTCAGAAACGAGCTATCACGTGTGGAGATCAATGGCTTTCAAGCCAAATGATCAATCTTATGGCCACATCCATGGCATAGTTTGTTCAAATGATCTCATATTCTGCACAAGGGTGCATATTGGAATGGCAAACAATGTTGCCCAAGGAAGTTTTCATTTTCGTTGGACGAAAAAACCATTTTCCATTTTTCGAGTGCCCGAAAGGAGGTTTTTTTGTGAAGGAACTACCAAATAATTGTTGCAAAATTGGACCAAATCATTTTTCTAAAATACTAGGCCATATTTAATGCACAATTGACAAAATGGTTGGGTGTCAAAAGTTTTGATCCACCTCTCATGAAAAAGACAAATTTCCGCCGATTTAGTTGGAAGCGGGTCAAATTTGAACTGTAGCTACCTTGTAGTTTGCTCTTTATTTTTTTCAAAAATCATTTCTAGGTACATAAGTATCTATTTAATCATAGAAACACCAAAAAAATTCCAAGATTCAACCACTAGCTAGGAACGGTCATTCCCGCCGTTTTGACCGCATTTTGAAACGGGCATAAAAAATTCAAAAAAATCAAAAAATTGGGAAACCTTCGCATTGTGTCATTATATGTGGCCATGTTCCTAGTAAAAATAATAAACTTGTAATACGGCAATTATTTTAAAAAAGTGTTCTCAGAAACGAGCTATCACATGTGGAGATCAATGGCTTTCAAGCCAAATGATCAATCTTATGGCCACATCCATGGCATAGTTTGTTCAAATGATCTCATATTGTGCACAAGGGTGCATATTGGAATGGCAAACAATGTTGCCCAAGGAAGTTTTCATTTTCGTTGGACGAAAAACCCTTTTTCCATTTTTCGAGTGCCCGAAAGGAGGTTTTTTTGTGAAGGAACTACCAAATAATTGTTGCAAAATTGGACCAAATCATTTTTCTAAAATACTAGGCCATATTTAATGCACAATTGACAAAATGGTTGGGTGTCAAAAGTTTTGATCCACCTCTCGTGAAAAAGACAAATTTCCGCCGATTCAGTTGGAAGCGGGTCAAATTTGAACTGTAGCTACCTTGTAGTTTGCTCTTTATTTTTTCAAAAATAATTTCTAGGTACATAAGTATCTATATAATCATAGAAACACCAAAAAAATTCCAAGATTCAACCACTAGCTAGGAACGGTCATTCCCGCCGTTTTGACCGCATTTTGAAACGGGCATAAACAATTCAAAGAAAAATCAAAAAAATGGGAAACCTTCGCATTGTGTCATTATATGTGGCCAAGTTCCTAGGAAAAATAATAAACTTGTAATACGGCAATTATTTTAAAAAACTGTTCTCAGAAACGAGCTATCACGTGTGGAGATCAATGGCTTTCATGCCAAATGATCAATCTTATGGCCACATCCATGGCATAGTTTGTTCAAATGATCTCATATTGTGCACAAGGGTGCATATTGGAATGGCAAACAATGTTGCCCAAGGAAGTTTTCATTTTCGTTGGACGAAAAAACCATTTTCCATTTTTCGAGTGCCCGAAAGGAGGTTTTTTTGTGAAGGAACAACCAAATAATTGTTGCAAAATTGGACCAAATCATTTTTCTAAAATACTAGGCCATATTTAATGTACAATTGACAAAATGGTTGGGTGGCAAAAGTTTTGATCCACCTCTCGTGAAAAAGACAAATTTCCGCCGATTCAGTTGGAAGCGGGTCAAATTTGAACTGTAGCTACCTTGTAGTTTGCTCTTTATTTTTTTCAAAAATCATTTCTAGGTACATAAGTATCTATTTAATCATAGAAACAGCAAAAAAATCCAAGATTCAACCACTAGCTAGGAACGGTCATTCCCGCTGTTTTGACCGCATTTTGAAACGGGCATAAAAAATTCAAAAAAAAATCAAAAAATTGGGAAACCTTCGCATTGTGTCATTATATGTGGCCAAGTTCCTAGGAAAAATAATAAACTTGTAATACGGCAATTATTTTAAAAAAGTGTTCTCAGAAACGAGCTATCACGTGTGGAGATCAATGGCTTTCAAGCCAAATGATCAATCTTATGGCCACATCCATGGCATAGTTTGTTCAAATGATCTCATATTGTGCACAAGGGTGCATATTGGAATGGGAAACGATGTTGCCCCAGGAAGTTTTCATTTTCGTTGGACGAAAAAACCATTTTCCATTTTTTGAGTGCCCAAAAGGAGGTTTTTTTGTGAAGGAACTACCAAATAATTGTTACAAAATTGGACCAAATCATTTTTATAAAATACTAGGCCATATTTAATGCACAATTGACAAAATTGTTGGGTGTCAAAAGTTTTGATCCACCTCTCGTGAAAAAGACAAATTTCCGCCGATTCAGTTGGAAGCGGGTCAAATTTGAACTGTAGCTACCTTGTAGTTTGCTATTTATTTTTGTCAAAAATCATTTCTAGGTACATAAGTATCTATTTAATCATAGAAACGCCAAAAAAATTCCACGATTAATCCACTAGCTAGGAACGGTCATTCCCGCCGTTTTGACCGCATTTTCAAACGAGCATAAAAAATTAAAAAAAATCAAAAAATTGGGAAACCTTCGCATTGTGTCATTATATGTGGCCAAGTTCCTAGGAAAAATAATAAACTTGTAATACGGCAATTATTTTAAAAAACTGTTCTCAGAAACGAGCTATCACGTGTGGAGATCAATGGCTTTCAAGCCAAATGATCAATCTTATGGCCACATCCATGGCATAGTTTGTTCAAATGATATCATATTGTGCACAAGGGTGCATATTGGAATGGCAAACAATGTTGCCCAAGGAAGTTTTCATTTTCGTTGGACGAAAAAACCATTTTCCATTTTTCGAGTGCCCGAAAGGAGGTTTTTTTGTGAAGGAACTACCAAATAATTGTTGCAAAATTGGACCAAATCATTTTTCTAAAATACTAGGCCATATTTAATGCACAATTGACAAAATGGTTGGGTGTCAAAAGTTTCGATCCACCTCTCATGAAAAAGACAAATTTCCGCCGATTTAGTTGGAAGCGGGTCAAATTTGAACTGTAGCTACCTTGTAGTTTGCTCTTTATTTTTTTCAAAAATCATTTCTAGGTACATAAGTATCTATTTAATCATAGAAACACCAAAAAAATTCCAAGATTCAACCACTAGCTAGGAACGGTCATTCCCGCCGTTTTGACCGCATTTTGAAACGGGCATAAAAAATTCAAAAAAATCAAAAAATTGGGAAACCTTCGCATTGTGTCATTATATGTGGCCATGTTCCTAGTAAAAATAATAAACTTGTAATACGGCAATTATTTTAAAAAAGTGTTCTCAGAAACGAGCTATCACATGTGGAGATCAATGGCTTTCAAGCCAAATGATCAATCTTATGGCCACATCCATGGCATAGTTTGTTCAAATGATCTCATATTGTGCACAAGGGTGCATATTGGAATGGCAAACAATGTTGCCCAAGGAAGTTTTCATTTTCGTTGGACGAAAAACCCTTTTTCCATTTTTCGAGTGCCCGAAAGGAGGTTTTTTTGTGAAGGAACTACCAAATAATTGTTGCAAAATTGGACCAAATCATTTTTCTAAAATACTAGGCCATATTTAATGCACAATTGACAAAATGGTTGGGTGTCAAAAGTTTTGATCCACCTCTCGTGAAAAAGACAAATTTCCGCCGATTCAGTTGGAAGCGGGTCAAATTTGAACTGTAGCTACCTTGTAGTTTGCTCTTTATTTTTTCAAAAATAATTTCTAGGTACATAAGTATCTATATAATCATAGAAACACCAAAAAAATTCCAAGATTCAACCACTAGCTAGGAACGGTCATTCCCGCCGTTTTGACCGCATTTTGAAACGGGCATAAACAATTCAAAGAAAAATCAAAAAATTGGGAAACCTTCGCATTGTGTCATTATATGTGGCCAAGTTCCTAGGAAAAATAATAAACTTGTAATACGGCAATTATTTTAAAAAACTGTTCTCAGAAACGAGCTATCACGTGTGGAGATCAATGGCTTTCAAGCCAAATGATCAATCTTATGGCCACATCCATGGCATAGTTTGTTCAAATGATCTCATATTGTGCACAAGGGTGCATATTGGAATGGCAAACAATGTTGCCCAAGGAAGTTTTCATTTTCGTTGGACGAAAAAACCATTTTCCATTTTTCGAGTGCCCGAAAGGAGGTTTTTTTGTGAAGGAACTACCAAATAATTGTTGCAAAATTGGACCAAATCATTTTTCTAAAATACTAGGCCATATTTAATGTACAATTGACAAAATGGTTGGGTGGCAAAAGTTTTGATCCACCTCTCGTGAAAAAGACAAATTTCCGCCGATTCAGTTGGAAGCGGGTCAAATTTGAACTGTAGCTACCTTGTAGTTTGCTCTTTATTTTTTTCAAAAATCATTTCTAGGTACATAAGTATCTATTTAATCATAGAAACAGCAAAAAAATCCAAGATTCAACCACTAGCTAGGAACGGTCATTCCCGCTGTTTTGACCGCATTTTGAAACGGGCATAAAAAATTCAAAAAAAAATCAAAAAATTGGGAAACCTTCGCATTGTGTCATTATATGTGGCCAAGTTCCTAGGAAAAATAATAAACTTGTAATACGGCAATTATTTTAAAAAAGTGTTCTCAGAAACGAGCTATCACGTGTGGAGATCAATGGCTTTCAAGCCAAATGATCAATCTTATGGCCACATCCATGGCATAGTTTGTTCAAATGATCTCATATTGTGCACAAGGGTGCATATTGGAATGGGAAACGATGTTGCCCCAGGAAGTTTTCATTTTCGTTGGACGAAAAAACCATTTTCCATTTTTCGAGTGCCCAAAAGGAGGTTTTTTTGTGAAGGAACTACCAAATAATTGTTACAAAATTGGACCAAATCATTTTTATAAAATACTAGGCCATATTGAATGCACAATTGACAAAATTGTTGGGTGTCAAAAGTTTTGATCCACCTCTCGTGAAAAAGACAAATTTCCGCCGATTCAGTTGGAAGCGGGTCAAATTTGAACTGTAGCTACCTTGTAGTTTGCTCTTTATTTTTGTCAAAAATCATTTCTAGGTACATAAGTATCTATTTAATCATAGAAACGCCAAAAAAATTCCACGATTAATCCACTAGCTAGGAACGGTCATTCCCGCCGTTTTGACCGCATTTTCAAACGAGCATAAAAAATTAAAAAAAATCAAAAAATTGGGAAACCTTCGCATTGTGTCATTATATGTGGCCAAGTTCCTAGGAAAAATAATAAACTTGTAATACGGCAATTATTTTAAAAAACTGTTCTCAGAAACGAGCTATCACGTGTGGAGATCAATGGCTTTCAAGCCAAATGATCAATCTTATGGCCACATCCATGGCATAGTTTGTTCAAATGATATCATATTGTGCACAAGGGTGCATATTGGAATGGCAAACAATGTTGCCCAAGGAAGTTTTCATTTTCGTTGGACGAAAAAACCATTTTCCATTTTTCGAGTGCCCGAAAGGAGGTTTTTTTGTGAAGGAACTACCAAATAATTGTTGCAAAATTGGACCAAATCATTTTTCTAAAATACTAGGCCATATTTAATGCACAATTGACAAAATGGTTGGGTGTCAAAAGTTTTGATCCACCTCTCATGAAAAAGACAAATTCCCGCCGATTTAGTTGGAAGCGGGTCAAATTTAAACTGTAGCTACCTTGTAGTTTGCTCTTTATTTTTTTCAAAAATCATTTCTAGGTACATAAGTATCTATTTAATCATAGAAACACCAAAAAAATTCCAAGATTCAACCACTAGCTAGGAACGGTCATTCCCGCCGTTTTGACCGCATTTTGAAACGGGCATAAAAAATTCAAAAAAAATCAAAAAATTGGGAAACCTTCGCATTGTGTCATTATATGTGGCCAAGTTCCTAGTGAAAATAATAAACTTGTAATACGACAATTATTTTAAAAAAGTGTTCTCAGAAACGAGCTATCACATGTGGAGATCAATGGCTTTCAAGCCAAATGATCAATCTTATGGCCACATCCATGGCATAGTTTGTTCAAATGATCTCATATTGTGCACAAGGGTGCATATTGGAATGGCAAACAATGTTGCCCAAGGAAGTTTTCATTTTCGTTGGACGAAAAAACCTTTTTCCATTTTTCGAGTGCCCGAAAGGAGGTTTTTTTGTGAAGGAACTACCAAATAATTGTTGCAAAATTGGACCAAATCATTTTTCTAAAATACTAGGCCATATTTAATGCACAATTGACAAAATGGTTGGGTGTCAAAAGTTTTGATCCACCTCTCGTGAAAAAGACAAATTTCCGCCGATTCAGTTGGAAGCGGGTCAAATTTGAACTGTAGCTACCTTGTAGTTTGCTCTTTATTTTTTCAAAAATAATTTCTAGGTACATAAGTATCTATTTAATCATAGAAACACCAAAAAAATTCCAAGATTCAACCACTAGCTAGGAACGGTCATTCCGGCTGTTTTGACCGCATTTTGAAACGGGCATAAAAAATTCAAAAAAAATCAAAAAATTGGGAAACCTTCGCATTGTGTCATTATATGTGGCCAAGTTCCTAGGAAAAATAATAAACTTGTAATACGGCAATTATTTTAAAAAAGTGTTCTCAGAAACGAGCTATCACGTGTGGAGATCAATGGCTTTCAAGCCAAATGATCAATCTTATGGCCACATCCATGGCATATTTTGGTCAAATGATCTCATATTGTGCACAAGGGTGCATATTGGAATGGGAAACAATGTTGCCCAAGAGAGTTCTCATTTTTGTTGGACGAAAAAACAATTTTCCATTTTTCGAGTGCCCGAAAGGAGGGTTTTTTGTGAAGGAACTACCAAATAATTGTTGCAAATTTGGACCAAATCATTTTTATAAAATACTAGGCCATATTTAATGCACAATTGACAAAATGGTTGGGTGTAAAAAGTTTTGATCCACCTCTCGTGAAAAAGACAAATTTCTGCCGATTCAATTGGAAGCGGGTCAAATTTGAACTGTAGCTACCTTGTAGTTTGCTCTTTATTTTAAAAAAAAATCATTTCTAGGTACATAAGTATCTATTTAATCATAGAAACACCAAAAAAATTCCAAGATTCAACCACTAGGTAGGAACGGTCATTCCCGCCGTTTTGACCGCATTTTGAAACAGGCATAAAAAATTCAAAAAAAAATCATAAAATTGGGAAACCTTCGCATTGTGTCATTATATGTGGCCAAGTTCCTAGGAAAAATAATAAACTTGTAATACGGCAATTATGTTAAAAAAGTGTTCTCAGAAACGAGCTATCACGTGTGGAGATCAATGGCTTTCAAGCCAAATGATCAATCTTATGGCCACATCCATGGCATAGTTTGTTCAAATGATCTCATATTGTGCACAAGGGTGCATATTGGAATGGCAAACAATGTTGCCCAAGGAAGTTTTCATTTTGGTTGGACGAAAAAACCATTTTCCATTTTTCGCGTGCCCGAAAGGAGGTTTTTTGTGAAGGAACTACCAAATAATTGTTGCAAAATTGGACCAAATCATTTTTATAAAATACTAGGCCATATTTAATGCACAATTGACAAAATGGTTGGGTGTAAAAAGTTTTGATCCACCTCTCGTGAAAAAGACAAATTTCCGCCGATTCAGCTCGAAGCGGGTCAAATTTGAACTGTAGCTACCTTGTAGTTTGCTCTTTATTTTTTTCAAAAATCATTTCTAGGTACATAAGTATCTATTTAATCATAGAAACACCAAAAAATTTCCAAGATTCAACCACTAGCTAGGAACGGTCATTCCTGCCGTTTTGACCGTATTTTGAAACGGGCATAAAAAATTCAAAAAAAATCAAAAAATTGGGAAACCTTCGCATTGTGTCATTATATGTGGCCAAGTTCCTAGAAAAAATAATAAACTTGTAATACGGCAATTATGTTAAAAAAGTGTTCTCAGAAACGAGCTATCACGTGTGGAGATCAATGGCTTTCAAGCCAAATGATCAATCTTATGGCCACATCCATGGCATAGTTTGTTCAAATGATCTCATATTGTGCACAAGGGTGCATATTGGAATGGCAAACAATGTTGCCCAAGGAAGTTTTCATTTTGGTTGGACGAAAAAACCATTTTCCATTTTTCGAGTGCCCGAAAGGAGGTTTTTTTGTGAAGGAACTACCAAATAATTGTTGCAAAATTGGACCAAATCATTTTTCTAAAATAACAGGCCATATTTAATGCACAATTGACAAAATGGTTGGGTGTAAAAAGTTTTGATCCACCTCTCGTGAAAAAGACAAATTTCCGCCGATTCAGTTGGAAGCGGGTCAAATTTGAACTGTAGCTACCTTGTAGTTTGCTCTTTATTTTTTTCAAAAATCATTTCTAGGTACATAAGTATCTATTTAACCATAGAAACACCAAAAAAATTCCAAGATTCAACCACTAGCTAGGAACGGTCATTCCCGCCGTTTTGACCGCATTTTGAAACGGGCATAAAAAATTCAAAAAAAAATCAAAAATTGGGAAACCTTCGCATTGTGTCATTATATGTGGCCAAGTTCCTAGGAAAAATAATACACTTGTAATACGGCAATTATGTTAAAAAAGTGTTCTCAGAAACGAGCTATCACGTGTGGAGATCAATGGCTTTCAAGCCAAATGATCAATCTTATGGCCACATCCATGGCATAGTTTGTTCAAATGATCTCATATTGTGCACAAGGGTGCATATTGGAATGGCAAACAATGTTGCCCAAGGAAGTTTTCATTTTGGTTGGACGAAAAAACCATTTTCCATTTTTCGCGTGCCCGAAAGGAGGTTTTTTGTGAAGGAACTACCAAATAATTGTTGGAAAATTGGACCAAATCATTTTTCTAAAATACCAGGCCATATTTAATGAACAATTGACAAAATGGTTGGGTGTAAAAAGTTTTGATCCACCTCTCGTGAAAAAGACAAATTTCCGCCGATTCAGTTGGCAGCGGGTCAAATTTGAACTGTAGCTACCTTGTAGTTTGCTCTTTATTTTTTTCAAAAATCATTTCTAGGTACATAAGTATCTATTTAATCATACAAACACAATAAAAATTCCAAGATTCAACCACTAGCTAGGAACGGTCATTCCCGCCGTTTTGACCGCATTTTGAAACGGGCATAAAAAATTCAAAAAAACATAAAACAAAATTGGAAAACCTTCGCATTGTGTCATTATATGTGGCCAAGTTCCTAAGAAAAATAATAAACTTGTAATACGGCAATTATTTTAAAAAAGTGTTCTCAGAAACGAGCTATCACGTGTGGAGATCAATGGCTTTCAAGCCAAATGATCAATCTTATGGCCACATCCATGGCATAGTTTGTTCAAATGATCTCATATTGTGCACAAGGGTGCATATTGGAATGGGAAACAATGTTGCCCAAGGAAGTTCTCATTTTTATTGGACGAAAAAACCATTTTCCATTTTTCGAGTGCCCGAAAGGAGGTTTTTTTGTGAAGGAACTACCAAATAATTGTTGCAAAATTGGACCAAATCATTTTTATAAAATACTAGGCCATATTTAATGCACAATTGAAAAAATGGTTGGGTGTAAAAAGTTTTGATCCACCTCTCGTGAAAAAGACAAATTTCCGCCGATTCAGTTGGAAGCGGGTCAAATTTGAACTGTAGCTACCTTGTAGTTTGCTCTTTATTTTTTTCAAAAATCATTTCTAGGTACATAAGTATCTATTTAATCATAGAAACACCAAAAAAATTCCAAGATTCAACCACTAGCTAGGAACGGTCATTCCCGCCGTTTTGACCGCATTTTGAAACAGGCATAAAAAATTCAAAAAAAATCAAAAAATTGGGAAACCTTCGCATTGTGTCATTATATGTGGCCAAGTTCCTATGAAAAATAATAAACTTGTAATACGGCAATTATGTTAAAAAAGTGTTCTCAGAAATGAGCTATCACGTGTGGAGATCAATGGCTTTCAAGCCAAATGATCAATCTTATGGCCACATCCATGGCATAGTTTGTTCAAATGATCTCATATTGTGCACAAGGGTGCATATTGGAATGGAAAACAATGTTCCCCAAGGAAGTTTTCATTTTCGTTGTACGAAAAAACCATTTTCCATTTTTCGGGTGCCCGAAAGGAGGTTTTTTTGTGAAGGAACTACCAAATAATTGTTGCAAAATTGGACCAAATCATTTTTCTAAAATACTAGGCCATATTTAATGCACAATTGACAAAACGGTTGGGTGTAAAAAGTTTTGATCCATCTCTCGTGAAAAAGACAAATTTCCGCCGATTCAGTTGGAAGCGGGTCAAATTTGAACTGTAGCTACCTTGTAGTTTGCTCTTTATTTTTTTCAAAAATCATTTCGAGGTACATAAGTATCTATTTAACCATAGAAACACCAAAAAAATTCCAAGATTCAACCACTAGCTAGGAACGGTCATTCCCGCCGTTTTGACCGCATTTTGAAACAGGCATAAAAAATTCAAAAAAATCAAAAAATTGGGAAACCTTCGCATTGTGTCATTATATGTGGCCAAGTTCCTAGGAAAAATAATAAACTTGTAATACGACAATTATGTTAAAAAAGTGTTCTCAGAAACGAGCTATCACGTGTGGAGATCAA